>NC_067123.1:32613828-32899545 GCF_021347895.1 Acanthochromis polyacanthus | reverse complement strand
TGAATCGATTTCTGCGACCGGCAGGCAACAACCAGGAGCGGGAGGGATTACTGAAGAGGATAGAGAGCCTGAGGAAGGAGAAGAAGGTCTACAGCCGCTTTGAGGTAGTCTATCACTGCAAGAACGATGTTTGCAGCGTAGATGGGAAAGAGATATGAGCAAAAAATAAATTCTAGGTGTCAAAGTAGTAAAAACAAGGATTGTAAGAGTTGATAAGATGAAGTAGTATACAGTACACTTGTTAGAGTAGTGCGGAGTACATTTATTTTGTTTGTATAATTGAAAAGAGCTTTTATACCCAAAAAATGGCAGCTAAATGTCTGACATACTATTAAGTTGTGAATATAAACTTTGAAGGACCAGCTAATGTTTACTGCATTATATACACAGTAGAAATATAGTGCCACTACAGGGCTGTACATCATTGTTGTAGATTATTGTAGTATTTGAAATTTAAACTGAGTTCTGATTGAATAATTACACTGAATAAATTAAAGCATTGTTCAGCTAAGCAAAGCACTCTATTGTTTACTGAAGCCTCACAGTATAAAGAGGAAGTAAAGGAGCAGCACACGCAATGATTTCACTGTCTTCCCTGTTATTCTGTTGACAGATGGGGAATAGCCTGGGATAACGAAAGATGGAGGAGCGACTTTTAATATGGAAACTATTTATGCAAGATGATCAAAAACACCATATGTGCCAACGACACTATCAAAGTACCTCTGAGGCCCCACACGGCAGCCTTTTCTGGATTCTCACAAGAAGTTGTAAAACTTGAAAAGACTATATATAAAAATGCTGGAAACAAACAGAAGTCATTGAGTTTGGAAAATGCCTGTTTGCCAAGACCTGGTACTACTTTTTCCTTATATGGTGACTGAGGGAAACAAGAGGGACTCTACTTGCATACTGTCTGCATGGGCTAATGTTTCACCAAACAAAGAAAGGTAGGGTAATTTACCCACAACTGAGCTTGTATGAATGTGACTGAGGGGCACAGAGAGGAGGAAGACAGCACATGTTGCACAGAAGAGAGACTATAGATGCATGCCATGCGTAGCTGAGACTTGTCGATATAAAAGGGAGAAAGTGTCCTTGTGGATCCACCATGTGCCAACGCCCCATCGAGGGAATTACCAAAGCTAGAGGATTATTATTATCATCCCAGACCAACCGACAAAGATGAGGATATGTAGAGGAATAAAACGACATGATCAACTTATGAAGTGTGATAAGTTTGTGAGACTATAGCGACTGAAGGAGTGAGGCAAAATCTGAATCTAACAATGAGAAATGTGTTCTTTAATATATAATGATAATTTTGCAGCAGTACAGTTTGAACATAAAATAGAGGCTGTAGTGAACTTCACCCTCTCAAGGGAGTGTAATTTGCTTTTCCATCAAGGTGTGGATCCACTTCCCCAGGTTGAAGATGTCAAATAACCATTCAGAGTTTTCCTGGTCAGAGGAGTGGCATTAACAAGGTGTACGAGTATTTGTTTAAGGTAATGTAAATAAAAATGTAAAGCCTTGACAGCCGCCCCGATTCACTGTAAAAATAGTTTCTCTTTCTTTCCTGACCTTTAAAACCAGGCATTACCACTAAAAGAAAGCAGTAGAAAAAGGATGGGTATTTTATGCAGTACTGGAGCCGCGCCATGCCTCCTTACATAAGTCACTTAACTTGAAAGACCTACGCCCTGCGCAGGACTCCAAACTCCTTTGTTGGTCTGTACAGGCAATTAAACCAAAGACTTAGTTATACAGATCCACGCTGCTCGACAGCTCGGCTGGACTTCAAACCATTTTAGTCTTTAGTGTGTTTTTTGTAGAGTTTGTCGAAAGATTGTATAAACTATTTCTTTTTGGACACTTCAGGGTTTACACTGTTTTCTATACAGAATTGTATTGTACATATTTATATAAAACTTGGCTTGTTGATATTTTAGGTAACAAACTAGATTGTGATCTCCCTCACTGCGCCATGAAAGTGCCTTGTGTTTATTTTGAATTAACATGTGAATGCATGGGGCTGCACAGTGGGCTAGTGGTTAGCATGTTCGCCTTGCAGCAAGAAGATCCCCAGTTCAAATCCCAGGGTGGGCCTGGAATCTTTCTGCATGGAGTTTGCATGTTCTTCCTGTGCATGCGTGGGTTTTCTCCGGGTACTCCGGCTTCCTCCCACAGTCCAAAAATATGCTGAGGTTAATTGATTATTCTAAATTGCCCGTAGGTGTGAATGTGAGTGTGATTGTTTGTCCATATATGTAGCTCTGCGACAGACTGGCGACCTGTCCTGGGTGTCCCCTGCCTTCGCCCAAGTCAGCTGGGATAGGCTCCAGCACCCCTGCGACCCTAATGAGGATAAAGCAGTGTATAGAGAATGGATGGATGTGAATGCATGGTATTGGCTGTAAAAATTAACTGGCATTAACTGGGGAAATCAGATACACAGGATCAATGTGTTCTGTCTGTTTTAAACCTCAGATAGTATTAAATTGTATTTGAAATACTGCAAAAAAAAGTCTTTTATTAAATCTCTTTAAAACTGAATTTGATTGTGGCTGTGTACATATGTCACGTTGGTTTGTATACTACAGTGAATTGTAAGATTTTTCTCATTTATAGGCTTCTCTAAAGCTTGAGTGTGGGACTTTAACATGTAAATGAATGTCTGTTATATTTAAGCCCTTATCAAACCAGTTCACACAATGCTTATTAAGCCAATCAGCTCCAGGTAAATCTCTATTAACCAGAGTTTTAAAACTGGTTTCTGTGGTGACATTCCTGTACTGGCACACCAATTGCGATTTGTTTGACATCAACTATCAATGAATAGTTTGCCAGAGCTACACAAGAGGGCAAGCGTAGCGCGAGAAAGGGGGTAGGCTACAGCAAACAGGAGAATGGTGGAGTCTACGGTGGGAAAAACCCAGAGAAAGTTTCTGGTGCTCCAAATAAAAACACTCAGGGAAATGATTACACTCGAAAAAAGAAATAAAATGAGTGTGATGACATACCTTTTCAGCATCAACAGTGTGAGTGCAATTACTTACTGCCAGAGGAGAGACAGAAGTTTCACACTGCAGGTTTAAGAAGTTTTAAAAAAAGATGACAACAATTTCATAACAATTAAAAAGCTTTGAACTTTTAAATAAATGAACACACGTAAATCAGTACACAATATTATATAAATAGTACCATACAGGAGACTACAAGTGGTATCTCCATATCTTAAAAACACCATCCACCAGTCACAGAATAAAAAAATGTTTCAGATTTCATGCATAAAACACGTCAGAAATTCCAGCAACAAACTAGATACAAAAAACAGCGGCGATTCCTTTTTAGGGTGCTCTGACTCTCCGTCGCCTTTTCTCTTGCATCACCATCTCTGTCCCCTCCCGTTTCTTCTCGCTCATGACGGTTTTTCTGGTCGGCGATTTGCCCCAGAATAACTTTGGTGTCATCTCGTAAGTTGCTATTGAACACAAAAGAGCTGCCCTGGGGCTGGTATCGGGCCGTGATGGATGTCCCAGCTGATGTCTTGTGGTTGGTTGTGGTTTGGTCAGCAGCGGTAGATGCTGAATCTTTTGCTAATGAGCTTTGCTTTTTGCTTGAATCATCGGTGACCTCTTTGACCACGCTCATGCCCCTATCGTCACTCGATGTTTTCTTATCTTTAGGCCCCAGGAATCCCTTTAGCCTCTGAGTCTGCTTCTTTAGGAAGTCAAGTGTCTTGCCTTCATTCTTTCCCTCGCCAACTGTGTTGATGGATGTGGTAGATCCCTTAAAGTTTTGCAGTCCTTCCTTAGAACCCTCATATGGCAGAGTTGAAGAACTATGAGAGCGGTTCTTTTTCAGTTCAGTCTTCTCTGCATCTGTTGCATCTGTGGTTAGAATCTCCTCACCGCAGGAGATGCGACGAGGATTGAGCCCTTTAATCTTCAGTGGTTCCCTCTTAAAGATCTTAGGTGAAGGGAGAGGCTTCAGAGACTTGAATATGTCTTTCTTTTGACCTTCTGATGCATTGTCCTCTTTATGAGGTTGCAATGTCTCTGAAGTCTTCAAGGAGCTTGTAAAAGGCTTGGCAGTGATTATTGGTGGTTTTGATGAACTAAACGAAGGTCTGCGAGTGAGCTCTGCCAATTTTGCAGAGATATCTGGCCTTTTTGGTTGAGATTCTGCAGAACTATTGAAGACAGTTGAGATCTTTGAAGCTGTTGCAGTGTCGAGAGGAGGTTTATCAGAAAGATCTGGCTTTTTTTCAGCAGGCTCTGGGGCTTTTAGTGATGTCTCCGTCTCCATTTTTGAGGCTTTTCTCTTGGCAGCCAGGTCGTTGAAATACTGCAGTCGACTGGCTAGGTCATTCATGTTCGCAGATGACGATGTTGAGACTTCAGGGTTTTCCACAGCTGGTGTTGTCTTTACTTCTTCGTCAGTTTTCTGAGGTTCTTCTTTAATCTCATCTTTCAATCGTATCTCCTTTTCCTCTTTCTGTTGCTGTTTCTCTTTCTTTTCTTCCTTTTTTTCCTCCTTTTCTTTCTCCTTGTCTTTTTCTTCAGTTTTCTTTCGCCAATCAAAAGGCTCACGAGACCATGACCTCCTCTTTTCTAGCAACTGGGCCACAATCGAAGAAGTGCGTCCTGTGTCCAACTCCTCATCTTCCTCTGTGGCTGGTTTTAGACCTAAGCTACCACTGTGTATCTCTGCTTTGGAAGATGAGAATATAAGTGAAGACCGCAGACGAGAGCTGCGTTGAAGAAGTGGGTTAATTCGTGAGCGGAATGATTCGTGTTTAGACAGAAAGAGATCTGGAGTCTCTTTCACCTCCATATCTTCATCCTTCTCCCTCGCTGCACCTTTGTCTGACTCTTTTTCTTTTTCCCTCTTCACCTCTCTGTCTTTTTTCTCCAGTACAGATGGCCTAAAATCACTGCGCGAGGGAAGTAAATCCCTGGACGACGGCATGGAAGAGTCTTTATTAGTGGTCTCAGGTAATTTAGGCTTTCCAAAGCGTGGTTTCAAGATATCTGGTCTGGGCTTGGAAGGAACATTTGGTGACTCCTTTATTCCAAACCGTTGAGATGAACTTTCAGTTGCTGTTGGTTGCTGAGGTTGTGGAGGCTCGTCAAACGCATCAGGCCCCATAGGTTGAGGCAGGCCTTCTTCTCCACCATCCTCATAAGTGCTAAGATAGGAGTGGATTCTCCAACTCCTCAGGCCTTGCTTTACGCTTGTGTCTTGATCATATTCTTGATCAGATTGTTTGTTGTACTGTTTTTTCTCTGGTGGATGAGGCTGTGTCGGTGAGCTCTGACAAGCATATGCCTGACCTATGGTTGGCCTCTTATGGGATGATCCTCCTCCATACCTCCCAGCTAACGGAGCGGCTGGGTGCCCCTCAGGTCCTCCCAGGTCCTCAGATGAAAAGTAGTCTCTGCCATAGATTCCAGGTGGAGGCTCAAGATCTGAGCGATAGCTTGAGTCTGAATACTGGTCGATGGCGAGTTGTGGAGGATGGCCTCGAAGTCTGTCGTAGTGTCCGTGGCCAGAACCAGGACCAGGCCCTTCAGTATAGTAATGACTACTTTGAATTTGTTCCCTGTAAGCAAAACACAGTGTTTATTTGCTTCATTTTGAATTCATAGTTATGTATATAGGCTGCATAAAGAGATATGGATAGACATGTAATGACATAATTTGTGAAGAATTCTGATTCCAGACAGTAGGTATTAAAGGATTAATTACCTTTGGAAGTCTGTCTCGTCCAGGTTGTTCATGACTCTGTGCTTCATGTATTGCCTTGAAGATGTGTAGTTTTCCTGGGTGCCTTCTGCATAGCTATGCCTCTTGAAGGCACTGCTACTCATCTCCATCTGTCTGGAAACTATGGACCTTCCCTGCTCTAGGAACGATTGCTGCAAACGAAACTGTTGCTGTGAATACTTCCCAATTGTGATTCCTGCCCCAGGTTCGATCGTGTGACGAAACGGGTCATTCCTCCGGAAGCCAATTGCAGGGTTGCGATCAGAGTCCCCATAGGGGAAGGCAGAGGGAATCTCAGGCTGCCTTCGGTAGCCTATGGGGTTACGCAAAGACTGGGTCCTCTTCAAACCAAACTGACTGCTAAAGTAACTGCTGGTGCTGCTGGTGTCAGAGAGAGCAAGTGCTCCATTGGATGGGTCAATGACTAGAGGCTCTGACTGAGCAAAGAGGATGCGAAACTCCTCATCAAAGGAGGCAACCAGCTCCCCAAGGAAGAGGTGGGCAATGCAGCGGTGGATCTTCTCATAGGACCACATGAAACTAGATGAACATAGAAAATGCAAATGTTTACAGAGTATAAGGAATTAGAGTGAAATTGCAATTAACACAATTAAATGACTCACCTGTAGTTTCCACTGAGCACTGCCCTGCAGTCAGTCAATAAGAAACGATCTTTCACCTGCCCCTTAAATGATTTCCCTGTCCGGGAGTAGTAGGTTATTCCTGCCACAGTCCTGACACGCATCATCTATAAAACCAAAATTTCAACTTTGTTATGGACATAGATAAACATTAGTGGCAATAAGTGACATGACAATTGCCACATTTAGGCCAAGTGTTAGCTAAGTCTTTTGAGGAAATATAAAGAAATGGGAAACTCACAGGAACTAATTCCAAGTTGACTTTGCAGCTGATGACCATAGAGACAAAGTGGTGACATTCATGCTCATCCAGTAAAATGTAAACAGGAACATGGCGTGCTGCTGCATCCAAGAGGTCAGCAAAAATGTCAACATCTGTGAACATGTCCATAGCCACAGCAATAACCTGGAACAGAGGAGCAAACACACAAAGTTAGTTTGCTTCAGCCCTTGTTCATCTACTTTTATTTTGTAGACCTGTTGATGCTGAAGTGATTTAAAAATGCTACACCTGAATATTTGCATAATTTGAAGGAACTTTGGCAGACGTTTATTTTGTTTATCAGCAGTGGAAAATAAAAGCATAAAACATTATTCTTGTGTGCAAAATTATGGTTCTTTTGACTGAATTATGTCAATTTCTCTGAAGTGGGAAAAAATGTATGTTAAGACAGCTTGATGCATTAATATTTACAGTGTTCCTTGTTACAGTAGGATCAAGATATTGTAGTGAAGTTTAATATCACACAGCTGAAGAGATGTTAAGTTTCTGTCCCTGACACAACTGTATTTAGTCAGCAAAAGAATCAAGTCTATTTCAGGTCTTAAAGTAAATGCATGTGCAATAACACCACTCAACAAAACAACTGAGACATCTGCACTTTTAACAGCACTTGCTGTATCAGCAGAACAGTGTGGGTGGAGCCCTCTAAATTTACATAACAGACATACAGAAAGATTAATGACTTGTGTTTTTTTGAACCTATCTGTTCTTCACGTGCATGTCGGAACACTGACTTTATGCCTGACACAGGAGAGACAGTTCTATCTCAGTTTTGTCAGAGCTAAAGAGGCAGACATGTTGTCTTTGAACACACAGAAAGTAATGTAGCGCAGATAAAGACATACCCCCGCACACAAACAGGTTTGACTGCTCATCACATTTGGCATAAACAAGTCTTCTAACCATATTTTTCACTTAGCTAAAGGCCAGCCATGCAGAAATGCATCTGAAAGGGAGTGGTTGTAAAGCTGTTCAGAGGTCGATAACAAGTGAGATCAAACAACGAGATAACCTGGCCAATTAAAACCCTTTATCTCACCTTTTTACCTTTCGAGGCAATACCAATTTGTACAACACATATTGATAAGATGCCAGAAGGACACTGGTATGTTCTTACATTGTAGGTGTTCCCACCCATCCTCTTGTAAAACAGAAATTACAGTATGTGTGTCCAAATGAATACATATTTAGTGTATTTGTGGATTAATGAACATGGGTTCCTCACATGCCAATTTTCTCAAATACCAAATAGAATCAAATTAGATGTGCTCATTGTAACACATTTGTCTGTTTACTGTCCTTCACTTTTACTTACTTGTCGAGCATTCTTGATGAGTCTCCTGGCCTGTTCCTTGATGCTCGGCATGTCTGGATCCGAGGGGTTGACCAGAGTGGTGACCTCTGTCGGCCCGACGAAGCTGTGCTGTGGCAGCGGCCAGCCCAAGTCCAGCCCCGGGGCAGCTGTGTCGGACTGCACTGGCCAGTAGGTGTCAGAGGAGCCGTCGGCATCTTGACCTCCCTCATGGTATGTCAGCTCTGGGATGCCAGAGGTCTGGTTGGGCACTTGGATTGTGGACTTGATATATTCGATTTCCGACTGTGCCAGGAAACCAACCACATCAGCTTGCTGGAGGAATTCATAGTAGCCCTGGTGTGATGGGAGGCACACAAGTTCAGTAAATCATGAAATCAAAATATGTCTTTAACTCATCAGATTAGTGCAAAAGAACGTAGAGAACAGCAGTGTTACCTTTATGTCACTTTCTATCAGAGCATCAATGGCCAGACGATACTCTTCACGGTAGTGTGGAGGCAGATAGTTTGGGTCGAGGGGGTTATCACCAATTGATGAACTCTGAGAACGGTGAGCCATTTTTGAGGAGGGGTGGATTTAATGGTCAAGTTCAAGGATGAGAGGAGGAATCTGAACCTATGATTAAAAGTAAAGAAAAAAAAAGGTTACACACAAAAAGTCAAATTCTAAGAATCTCAAGAGCAAGAAGGAAAACATCCGGACACACATTTAGAGCTGAAATGTCTTCGTAGGCTCATGGCTCATTTTCTGACATTTTATAGATCAAACAAGTAACTTGACTAATTGAGACAATAATTAACAGATTTATCGAAAAATCTGAATAATCCTTAATTGCAGCCTGAATTGCAGCCAACGATTAATTTTTTATTGGTTCAAGTCACATTGCTTTTGTAGCTGCAGAAGTTGTTAATACACGGCACTCCCCTGTCCGTGATGCACAATAGTAATAATTCAACTAAGTATCCCTTTGGGTGGTGAGAGCAAGACCTTATTGTGTTGGGATACACAAGCAGACAGATTACCCGTAACTACTCACACAAAGCATTTATTGTTGCTGAGTCAAAGCCAGCATGGTGAGTTTAACAGGTACATCTTTTATGTTATCCCAGCAGATGTTAACAGTCGTGAAGGATACAGATTATATTCATATAAATCACAAAATATAAACATGTTTCTAAGTATTCATAATCAAAGCTGAAGGTTTTCTCATATCATTTATTTCACTTTATACTCAAGGATACGGAGTAAACTTAACTTGGCTCTTTGATGAAGCTCTAGAGCTGTAATCTGCAATAAAAAATATCAGGCTTGTAACTCCACCAATGATTTGGCTTATGAGGGAAAATATACAGAAAAGTAAAACAACGAAAAGCAACAGGATAGAGAAAATACAATGAGAGGAAGAGAGAGGAGAAAATGGAGGTTGTAAGGGAGAGGTAGGAAAAGGCATGAAGAGGCGCACAGACAGGTTCTTTCATATCTCGGCTTAATAAACTTGTCATGCTGGTGCGTCATTTTTCATGTAGCTGCTCAGACCTCATCGTGAAATATCTGGCAAGAGATTGATTTAGAAAACTGTGATGAGTGTGCTGGTAGCTTTGCCACGACTTGACTTATTTAATGCAATGGCAGGAGCATTGTTGCATAACCTTTGTGAATTCACGTTGCTTGAAATGAGAAATTTTGGATTAACTTCACAGACACCCAGACTTTGGTCAAGGTCAATGTTATTTAATGCATAGAGACATTTTTGGCACAATTTAAGAGGTTTTAACTATCATCAAAGGAATATTATTAGTTTGAAATAATTTTTTAAAACAGTTTTATTCATTTTATTTTCATCTACTCAAGCAGCATAGGCATTTGTATTCTGCAAAAGGTTAGACAGAATGAGAAAATGCATTGATTTCTCCTAAATAAGGTAGCACAGGATTATTGCTGTTTGTGTACGCAGACAATCTTAATATTGTGCATAGTCACCCCCTATCAGAAGACCGATTCTTAGCCAGGAAAAACTCTGTGAGTGGATTAATAAATTCATTAGATATAACAGTCTCAGTTGAAAAGAGACATTAAGCCACAATCAGATGAAAGACACCAGACAATCAATCCTTGAATCCTTTTATCTGTAAAATAAACCAAAAAAACTGATGCCATCAAAAAGCTAATTTCTCCTGACGAACATTCTGAAGTTTTCTGTCGTAGAATAAAATATAAAGCAGCGGATTATTACGGCTGTGAAGAGTTGTCGTGATAACTTAGACGATTTTAAAAAAACCTTTCAAATAATCTTAAAGCATACGTTTGGCCAGCAGTATGTGAAATTACTTTGTTGCCTGCTTCCAAATATTAAAGTAGATGGCTGCCATCACTTACAAGATGTTGTTTGGCATTAGATAAAGGAAGAAGGAAAGAGGATGAACACTTGTGACAAACGTTTTTGACTGGAGTCCAGCTGGCGACACAGTTATGAATCGTCGGCTGAGCCAACCAGAACACCCCCTCATTGATATTTAATGATGTCCCGACAGCTGCATACTGAATGGGTCATCTGATGGTGGAGGTGGCAGTTAAGAGACTCTAAACTACTGAAGTATTTAAAATGAACTGGTTCAACATTTGGTAAATCTCAGGGAAAAATACATGGGTTCCTTTAGCACATTGCAACATGTGGTATACACTGGAATTTTAGCTATGGATAAGTACAGTGTGAGGAACTAAGGTTGACTGACAGAGTAAATAATCAGGGTGTGTGTTTTACATGGAATCTGGGTGGGTAAGTGATTTAAAAGGTCATACTTGACTTACAAGTCTGTGTTTTCTGTAAACTTCCAGGAACACTTGAGAGATCAATGCTGCTGATAGCCAAGGGGCCAAGCGCTAACCCGCAATCGCTGGGAGAACTCGGTTTACTCAGCGACCTGGTGAGTCATCGAGTAGCCTGGTCTGATGTAGCCTGAGGATAACTTGCAACAGACTGTTGTGTGGTGATTCATCTGACAGCAAAATGGCTGACATCCTGTTTCCTTGCTGGTTTTGAGCCATAGAAATTGGGCCTTTGTGGCGTGCTGTTCCCTTTCCATGTTCCGTCGTGGGCAGAGAGGTATGCTGGGCCACAAGCTGGTTCCATGGAAATAATTTTCCTTCTGCCCAGTGTATAAACTAGAAAAGTTGCAAGTACTTTGATGTGTTTCATGTGTGTGCATGTTTTAAAGCACTTTGCTGTCGCCGCGTGGGGGTTAATTTGCATACAGGTTAGCTGTGCATACCTGAGGAGTGACACTAACGACCACAAACTGAAAGACGTGCACCTGTTTTCACTCTTCAGGATGTGTAAACCTCAGAAAAGACAATGTGTGGCATCACAACAGCAGCCACAAACCCTGTGTGAAAACCTTCTAAATGATAAGATAAACAGTACAGCTATTGGTTCCATTATGGATTAACAGACAATTATAATCTTGATTCAGTCAATTCAGTTTTCTTTGAATAGTGTCAGTTCACAACATGTCACCTCAGTGAAGACCTTACGAATTTTAAAACGAGAACCCAACAATCTAAACATTTCCCTTGGGATTCCCTATGAGGAAGCAGTCTGTGTCAGACAAAACAAAACAAAGCATTGCAGCCATGTGCCTTGACCGGTTGGGGTCAGAGTGGGGCTGAGGCGGGTGGGGGATAACATCTTTAAGAATTGTTTACTCCTAAAAGAAAGTCACATCTCAGTTTCCTAAGATACCAGGTGATGTCTTTAAGTTGTTTTGTGCCAGCAACATATTCAGTTCACTGGAAGGAAAGCAGCAACATTAAATACTGGTATATATTGTTGACAATGTAAAATTATTTGAACAAACCAATTATTATAAGAATTGTTGGCAAATAAACCATCTTAGAAGAAGACAGTGAGCCAGTGCTTATTGACCCTGAGGTGATAATGAGTAAAGTGGATGAGTCAAGAGTACAATGACACTAAACTGAGCCTGGAGGTTTCTTATTCATTCCTTTTCACCTCTGGGTCACTGCAGAATGAGGCCACAGAACAATAACACCACGTAAACAGCCTGATAGACTTTCCCCACCTCATCTGTCTGACTGGCAGGATATTTAAAACAAATACCGCTGCTTTGTTTGTTGTTATAGCAACTGCAGCGGGCATCAAACTGTAGAAAGTGACACATGATGATTGGGATCACTTGCTGTTCTTGCCTTTAGCTGTAAAGCTCTCTGTTGCCCACACAAGTACGAGGCTGCCCTTAAATGCACCATAAACAAAGCCGGTCTGAAACACTAAACCAGCAGAGGGCAGGCAGGCGGCTGCAGACTGCACCTTCTCAAGGCCGATAAATCCCAATATTGAGATGAGCCCCATGTTTGCTCACTAAGCGTGTAAATGGCTCATTCTCAGCATTCCTGTATGAACAATGACACGAGAAGCAGTTGAGGAACGGTAGCCGAGGAGCCGAGGGAGGGAGAAATCAATCTGTCTCAACATGCGAATCGGATAAATAACCCCGAGGACACGCAAACTATCAAGAGCAAACTCCAAAAAAACATCTTGTGCCTTTCTACTTTCCCTCATGAGAACACACCTCACTAAACAAACACCATGATTGATCCGGCATACCGCTCTGGTCAATTCATTTTGGTGTTATACCTGAGAACTGGTTTGGAGGGATGAGCCAGTAATCCCCTGATGCTGCTGTCAGGACCTTTCACTGACACTTTTGTCAAGAATAACACAAACTCAGATAGGTGCAAACACAGAGCACGACTTGTCTCTGCGTATATCATCACACCTCAGCGCCGCCGTTGAATGCAAAACAAAAGAAGGCTCAAGGTCAGATGAATGCATACAGTATGCGAGAACACATCCTCCCTTTTCTATTGCGGCGTTTTACACAGTGGCACTGCTTGAAAAACTGGTCCACTGAGGTCCCCGTCATCTGTTCCAACTGCCTCGAGGCCTGCGGTCATCTTGAGCGGAAAACTCAGCAGTAAAGGCACAAAAATATTCCACTTTAATTCCCCATTTCTCCCAATAACACAACATTTCTCATGCTTAAGTTAAACCAACTTTGTCACACATGCAGCTTATGAATGAGATGCAGCCTTGGACATATGGCTTGTGTGACAAGATCAAATCCATAATAAGAAGCACACATGCACCACAAAAAAAGCTGGCACTACGAAGTTTTCCCCCACAAATTATAACCACATGTCGGAATATTCCTGTGCAGTGACTCACTTAGAATGAAGGTAAACCAACGCGCTGCTTGTTTGGGTAAAAGCTGCAAATAAAGTTGTCCCGTGTGCCATAAAAGATACATTTAGAGCCTATAAACTAAAGACTTTTGGAGAGCACATGCGGTAGATGTCTTCCTTGCCAAACAGACAAGGCTTTATGATTAGAGGGCAGGGGCTTGGCATTATTAGAGGGACCTCAATCGGGCATTGTGCAACCAAGACTTTAGACACGGTTGTAAAACTGTCTGCCTTTTTCAAACTTTATTACCTGGAGTTCCCTAATAATAGCTACAGTACAAACCAAGCACTATACAGTTTGTTATTTCCCAGAGTGGCTGTCTTTTTTTTCTGATGAATGTCTTCAGAGGTCTGGAAAAAGAGCAGTACAGTGTGAAGGTGGCTTCTGTGTGCTGTAACAACACTGTACAGGTTTTGTACCTGGGTGACTTAATCCTCTATAAACTGCAGGCAGCTGGTGAGGAAAGTAGCATGCATTTCACTTTTTTAAATTCCCATTAATGAAGAAATAAATAGAAAGTAATAGAATGTAATAGAAGAAAGGGTAAAGCTGGGATTCAGTTAATGGAGAATAAAACAGGATACAGCAGAATAGAGCAATAGAACAAAACAGTTGTGTTTCCCCAAATGTCACTTGCACAGTCTTTCTTTCTTTCCATTCGTACCTCCTCACTTTGCAGCTGAACTCCTCTCTTCTGTTTGTACCGTCGCTCAAACGACTTCTTCCAGTCGGTAAAACCTCCGTTACATTCCTCAGACCGGACCGGAGCTCCACCCAAACCCCCCCGGTGTGTTTCCTCCACGGGACGACCAGCGAACAGAGGCGACCTGACGCGGACTCCAGGCCCCGGCTGAGCGCTCCTGTCGGCGGTGTGAGTGTGTGAGAACCTCCGGTAGCCTCCGCCGCTGTTCCGCACCGAGCAAAAGCGCGGTGAAGGAGGAAGGATTGGGGCGACTCCTGTTGAGGCAGGGCTTTCCCACCGGTGAGACTCCTCCCAGACCAGTAGATCACTGGGAACACACGATCATTGGAGGCTCTCGTCCTGTGGCACGTTTCAAAAGTGGCCTTTATGTCTCAGGGCTGCAAATTGGTGCTTTATGCTGCCTGCAAGATACAAAGTTGATCAAACAAAACTTTTCCAACATTTTCTTACATGTGCCAAGAGACAGATACTAAAATAAATAGGAGACTTTTTATTCCTTCTTTTTGTGTTTGTGTAATACTAATGTACCAGACTATTTTAAACATTAAGGTTAGACCCTACAGCATAATTTATTATGTGAATTTATTTAACTAGTATAAATGTTCAGGTTAAAACAATTAAACATTATTAATTTTGTAAGTTTACACGAGTAACCTCAATATTATGGTTGAGACCCTACAATATCATTTATTTTGTCAATTTATTTAATTTTAAATATCAATATTAAGACCTTACAATATTTACCTTATTTAAATATTAACATGAAGACTCCACAATATTTATTGACATATTAAGGTTAAGACCCTACAATATTTATCTTATTTAAATATTAAGATTAAAACCCTGCAATATTTACCTTATTTTAATATTAAGTTTAAGATCTTACAATATTTAGTAAATAAGGTGAATTTATTTTACAGACCATCTGGCTAATTCAAATTAGCCGTTTGTGAGGAATAAGTATAAAGAGGCAGAAGCTTCATAGATCTGCTCATAGATCAGCAGTGTGAAGTTGTATATTTTATGACATTATAAGGCAAGAAGGGATTATTTTTATGGAAAACCTTCTGAATATGTAATTTTAATACACAAATATGAGAGTTAGGGGCCATATCAATAACCAGAGATGGACTTTTATAAAGCTATATTACTGTGACGTTACTGTGAGCTGCTACCTTTATGATCTCACTACTGTTAAACATTTTGCCATAATTATCTCAAGTTTGTGTCAGTGGAATTGTCTGGCAAAAAGTTAATTTCACAACAAATGTGCTGTCTTTGGAGATCATGTTCCTGCCTGAAACTCTGTGTAAATGAGTCACTTTTTTTTCTTTTTTTGTTTTTCTCCATGGCAAAACTCTCTTGCTGACTCAGCAGACTCCCGCAGTTCACTTTTCTGTACGAATCCCCAGTAAAGCCTGCCTCACCGCTGCAGGCTGCACCCCTCACTTCCTCCTCCTCCTCAGATATGGACTGGAAATGTAAATTCTGTTTTGCTAAAGGTGGCACGGTGAAGTTCAGTCAGTAACACTCTGATCCAGGGTCACTATTTAACCGTCACTTGCAGACGATGCTGGATGTTTTTTCTCACACTTACAGCTGACGTGTGGATGTTTCTTCAATATGTTAGTCAGAACAACTTCATCCTCAGTCTTAAATGTCTTCGTTCTCTTTTCACTACTTTTCCTTTTGCTTCTTCTCAGGCCTGCTTTTAAAACGAACCAGCAGTGATGACATTAAACTAGGTGTAGTGCAAATAAAAGTAGTTTTATGGGCCGTCCTATGTCCTGAAACGTGTCTACCACACAAAGCACACCTTGTTTGATAGGCCTCTGATAACAGACACACACACACACACATGCATTTACTGCTGAGTGTGTGTTCACCTCTGCAGGGCGTGCCTCCTGTTTGAGCGTCCTAATCTGCTCACACATACAGCAGAGGCCATATTTCTGAGCTCTGACTCGGCCTAAGCTGGACAGAGATAGGAAATGAGCGCTGAGCATTTGGACGATGCAGAAACACAACACACTGGAAACTGTGAAATAATAAACAACGAAAGAAGAGCCGAGAGAGAAAGTAGCACAAGTGTCTGATCACAAACACTAGCAGGTAGAAAGACGCTGAAACGCAGGGTGCGGCCGCTTCGAGGAATGCGCTCATGGCATCTTACCACACCCAAACCTCCCCCTTCTCTCCCTCTCCCTCTCCCACACTCTCTGTTGTCCTCGCTCTGCGTCTCTCTCTCCGTGCCCCTCCCTCTCTGACACACCTGGCAGCCTCTGAACAGGTATGCAGGTCCAGGCATGAGCTAAATCCTGGCATGCACCTCAGCATACCTGGCAGAGGAGCCAGAGACTGTTTGAATTCAAGCAAGCTTTACTGACAAAGATGGTTAGAGTTCAGTGTCGACAGTTGCAGTTCCAGTGGCATTATTTATTCAGATTTTTTTTTTGCCATTTATTTGCATATACAGCGCTGTCGTCACACTTTGGATCAGATTCTGCGATTTAGCAAGGCTGGGCAGCTTTATTTGGCAAATAAATGTTTTACATAAATGGAATAAATGAGTTAGACTGAAAGATAATAAAGACAAAAACATGAAAGAAAATCTGTTTAATTCATGGCTGAACAAATTATATTATATTACATTACATTATATTATATTATATTATATCATATTATATTATATTATATTATATATATCATATCATATCATATTATATCATATCATATCATATCATATCACATGACATTACATTACATGACATTACATTACATTATATTATATTATATTATATTATATTAATCAAATCAAGCTTTATTGTAATTTTGCTGTAATTACAACAGTAGTACAGGCAACATGAGAGAGCGTTTCTCCAGGATCCAATAACTTAAAGCAATTAAGTTAAGAAAGCACTTCTGCAGTCACACCCCCACCCACCATCCCACCCATACACATCCCAAAGACGTCCTTTTTACAAAATTACATTACATATTACAGTATGACCTTATTAATTAACCTAACAAGATCCCATATTGAGGTTAAGACCCTACAGTGTTGGTTTTGGCGTGAAATTACCTGAGTAATTTAAACATTAGGAATTAAAGCCCTACAAAAGACTGTATAAAATACAATATCCCCTGACTATAATAAATAATCAGGTTAAGATGTGTGTTAAGTGTTATTAATTATGCAGATTTCACACTAAAGTTATGAAATTATACACTTTATTTATTCAGAAGTTAAGGGTCACTTAGAATTTTCCTTATTTTTGAAAGAAAAGCAGTTTATTTTTCAATGAAGATGACATTAAATGAATCAGAAATCCAGTCTAGACATTGTTAATGAGGTAAATAACTATTTTAGCTGGAATTGATTAATGGAATATCTCCATAGGGGTACAGAGGAACATTTCCAGCAACCGTCACTCCTGTGTTCTAATGCTACATTATGTTAACTAATAGTGTTTAGAGGCTAATTGATGACTAGAAAACCCTTGTTTAGTTATGTTGGCACATGAATAAAAGTGTGAGTTGTAATTGAAAACATGAAATTGCCTGTGTGACCCCAAACTTTTGAACGGTAGTGTAAATGAAACCCAAACATATCAGCTTTATTAAGTGAACCTAAAACATATGTGATAGATTTAATGTTTCAGAAATTAAATGAACTTTTTTATATCGGTTTTTAAAAGAGAGAAAAGTCAGATCAGAGACACGAGACTAAAAAAAAGGTAATTATAGTCTCCTGGTTGCATGTTCTACAATTCTACAATTCTACAGTTTCATTTAGCAGACGCTTTTGTCCAAAGCGACGTACAACACAATCACGAATTCAGACATAAGGAAAAACCTTTAGTATGTTATTTCAGAACGCTTTTTAGTCCACTTGCTGCGTGTCTACAACTGACGTAGCTTTTGTGCCAGGTTAGATCTAATCTGCATTTTCGGTTGTCAACGGAAAATGTTCTTTAGCAAAGTAGAACAACGATACAAAGAGGTCACTCTGTTGCTCTTGTCCTGTCTCTCTTTTCTTTGTCGGTCTCTAAGCCTGCATCTCTGCGGCCCTGTGAGCTTTCCCAGCATGCTTTTCTCACGCTGTAATGTCACACCTGAGTATAAGGTGACTCTCTGGAGCCCGAGGCTTCGAGGTCGTCTTTACACCACTGTGCCGAGAGGAAAAAGGTGTACGCACATGTACAATTCAGCGCTGCAGTACAGTACATAGGTGGTTGTGTAAGGGGTGGATGTGTTACGCTGCATTTCTGCTGAGTCTCACTCCAATGACACTGCATTCCCGTTACCACCTACTTTAGAATGAAATGTAGTCCTTCTGTCTTTTTTTGCAGAACAAGATAATTAGCAAGGGAGTAAAACTGGATCCTGAAAAAGTAAAACAATACTGCCAGAATGTGTCTCTGTGTAACCGAGAGATGCAATTATACAGTTGTAGTTATGCTGCTGCAACAAATATCACCTGAATAATCACTGTTAAGCACTTCTAAGTGGGTTTTGCCTTGTTAGCCTGCATGTGTGTGTCATCAAATGTGCGTGTTTCTGCTTTAATCGGGGCCTGAAGCCAGATCAGGAGACTATGACGAGTGTTAAAATCAGTTTTTAGTACCGGGTGGGGCCTAATTATGATCCGTAAGCGGCTTTGGTAGAAGGAAAGTCCCCACAGTGTGAGCAAAGGTGTTTCACTTACAGTAGATAAGCATGCACAGTGTGTGTATTTATTTGCGTGTCAGAGAGGAAAAAAACGATCAGACCAGTGCCACTGCATACCTTGCACAGGTGTTGTCAGTTTGTTGCTAGCATTGCTGCGCTCATGAAAATGATCGTAATGATTATTCAGACAGAGTACAAAGTCTGAGCAAACAATTAGCTGATTTATCACATTCTGACATATTCATGATGACATTTAAAACAGAAAACTACAGAAATTCAAGAATGCCAGAGCGACTTTGCGGCTAACTTTGACAAGACTTCCTGTTTTGACATTTTTGTTTTATTGCTTTACGTCAGCAAATATGTGAAACATTAAAGCACCGAGGCACCGATGAGGGCTTGGTCTTTACCTTTAGACTTTATTTCAGGCTTCAGCAGACTAGATGGCCTCACTGACAACCTCAGGGAGCACTCCTTGCTCCAACATAAATATTAATAATGCAGTTGAGGTTTAACACCGCATACTTAGGTTCTAAAACAAGTTTAAGCACGAGAAGCGCAGTAAAACACCTCCAGAAATTCTATAATTTTAGCCTCCTTCAAAGAAGAGCGGTGACACAGATAAGTCTCGGGTTTTTTGTTTTTCCCCACTGTCAAATGTGAGTTGCTGTAGACAGATGAACTGATAAAGGTGGGGAAAAAAAGCAGCACAGTGATAGATATCTGACCAGGCAGACTGATAAAGAATCCAGTTTTAGATGTGATAAGTAGTCATAAGTGTGTTTGATCTCTAAAGATAGATTTTATTTCCGCCAAGCTGTCGGCATTTTCTCTTTCCCTTCTCACTCACCTGGACTTATCAAAGCAGACAGGTGTCCTCCTCCCTGATCTTGCTCGAGGTTTCTTCCTGTAAAAGGGAGTTTTGTTTTCCAGCTGTCACCAGGAGCTTGTTTGAAATGAATCATCGGATTTGTTGGGTTGCTCTAAAGTCTTGACTTTACTATGTGAAGCCAATTAAGATTACTATGACACTGTGTAATAAAACTGAACTTAATGGAAATAATTACTGACAGAATGTTAATTTACACATTATTCACTCTAACATTAGGGCTATACGGACAAATTAAAGACCAGATTTTTGCTTTTGTGTAGCTGAGCTCTGGCATTGCTTCACTTTAGAGGAAAAAATTATGCTTTTTTAACCGGTGATAGCTCCTGCACCCGATCACTTTCATCATCCTGGAAGCTCCTCATGTCATCAGGATGACTCCAAACAAAATCCCAATAACTCTCCAGTTTCCAGTACAGAGAGTATATGTAAGTTTGCAGACTTATTCTAATGGAAAGCTGATTGTATTTACTGGAAATCATCTGGTCACTTGTGGCAGCATTTCTTCAACCCTCCTGTTGTCCTCATTTACAGGCACCAAAAAATATTTTTCTAGTTTGAAAAAAAAATAAAAATTCAGCAAAAAATCCCCAAATTTCTGAAAATTTGCAAAACCTTCAGGAAGAAAATTCCAGTAATTCCTTAAAATTTATATTTTAAAAAAATCCCCCAAATTTGGCAAGAAAATTCTTGTAAATATTTACAAAAAATGAGTGAAAATCTTTCAAAAAAAATCCTAAAAATTTCTAAAGTCATTACAGATATATCAGTAAAACCTGTAATATTTTGTAACATTTTTAACATTTATTTTTTCCCCAACAAAAAAATGTTCAAAAATTTCCAAAAAATGTTATTTTCCCCACATTTTCAATCTTTAAAACAGATCAATTCCACCCGTAGAACAACATAAGGGTTAAAATTCCAGCTTCCACTGATCACCTAAATATGCTGCTCTTGTGTTCAGCTGAATGTAATCCTCCAGCTGTCTTCTGCTGCCCTCTGCTGAACTGAACCTCACCGTGTTCTTTCCTGAAATGTGGACCAACTGGCAGAGATGTTACGAAACAAAACCGAAACTCCATCGATAAACACAATCAGTGGACACAGATGGGAAAACACCATTCCATGATCAAAGTTTGAAACAGAAAGTGTGGAGAAGGAAAGAAGAAATACTACTTGTGGGAATATGAAACCTATCCACGTGTCAGTGTATGATGAAACCAGGAAAACTAAAAAATGTTAAAAAAAAGTCTGATCCGGATGTGGTGATGTGGGACTGTGCAGGTGTGTACATGTAAAGATGGTTGTGTTCTAGACAGTGGAAAATATTAATATAGAGAAGGTTTTAAAAGAAAATGAGCTGTAGATAGAGAAATAGAAGATCAGAGTATTTTTTATTAACTGATTAAATTAAAAAATCAAAAGTTTTTGCAGCCAACCAGCTGATTGGAGGGAAAAGGAGAAAAATAAAGCAACTTTAAACACTTGAACCTATATTGTATATGTGTATATGCATGTGTGTACTCATGTGCATATGTATAGATACATATTTAATTATAGAATTAGATTTAATTCTCAAAACTATCATTTAAGGCATTGTTTTACTGTCTCTTTGCTTATGCTGGGGTCCCATACATGATGCAATCCCTATTAGCCCATCAGCAATAAATTAATAAACACTTTGATTAGGCTCTCAGTATAAAAATACGTTACACAACTTTATTTATTGAGGTTAGTGACGCTGCATCAGCGTTGACTGAAGATGGAAAATGAAACTGAAGTTAAGTTTCGTTTCTCCGATAATCAGCTGATCTCAGTATAAACAGAGCAGCTGCAGCAGAGAGACGTTCAGAAGACAAACCAACACTCACATCAGTGTTTGCTGCGAGAAGCTTTTTAAATATCGGATCACCAACCAACATGGGCTCATCAACAGGTAAAACTCAACACTTTTTATGGAAAACCTATGTGTGTCTGTGTGTGTTTTAGTTTATCACGTTGATTTATTCCTTCTTTTTTGACCAGTCATTGCTGGAACATTTCCACTTGCAGGTTTTCTTACATGTTTATGTTTTGCTAATTCAGATGATCTGTTTGATATAGATGGCAGAATGGTGTCACTCTTATTTAGCATTTAAAAATCCAACTCCGCTGCGTACTTTCTTCTTTTTTTAAGAGATTGGGCATTTTTGCAACTTTGTTCTGAAGCTTTAGATAATTTTTAAATGTATTGGATCCTGCATTCTGCATGTTTCTGTTCCTCAAAACGTCTAATTTAACTTTTAATTTAACTGTAGCTGCAAACAGTGAAGCTGGTTCCGTCTCAGTCTTTTGTTTTTTATCTCGGGTCTGTCTGACACATCATTAAAAAAAAATGCAGGAAATAAAAAAAAAAACGTCAGTTTCCGTGTCTTTAATTAGCAGAGGTGCGCACACAGAGCTCTTCTCCGGCACAAATCAACTGAGATTCGCGTTTTTTCCCCTTCTTTTCCTTCTGTATGTAATTCAGGAAGCAGTAATAGATTGAGTGATGTCCTGTTTGCTGTACGTCAGTTTTTTTCTTTAAGGTTAACGTACACATAGCAGCAGAGATATGACCTCAGCGCCTCTTTAAAATGAGTGTGATGTGCGCATTTACGCACAGAAGCGGTAACTCCCGTGCGTAAATACGCACAGAGCGTACCACTTGATATGAGGATAAGAAAAGTTCTTTGTTCCCTACAACTGACAGACGCAGATTTTAGATTTATAAGGTGTAAGTGTTTGTAATCCTGAGCTTCGTTGGAGCTGTCAGAACATTTTTATAAGTCTGTCATTACGCACAAAATAAATTCATTCTGTTAATTTAGTGAGACTGGAGTTTGATGTGAACTTTTTAGCAGCTCAAATAAACCTGAACCTCCCCCTACTTGTCTCTTTATGGGGTAATTCATATATTTTTTTCTCCGATATCTACAACTTTCTCTCCATTCACAAAGTTTCTGTTCCTGAAAATGTTGTTTCTACTTTATTAGATGACTTTTCTATCCACAAAATATGATACCCTGTTATCTCAGAATACAACTTGTTCTCCCACAATTCCTTGCTGAAGTTTTTTGTCCCTGCAACCCTCACCTCGAGTTCTTTCCTTTCAACTCACATAGAATGGATTCCTTCCTTGTGGACGGAGACCTTTGATGAACTGCTGGACGATGACAATGAGCTGGACTATGGAGACTCGTGGACTCTCAACTTTAACTACAGCCAGACAGATGAAATCACCAAGGAGGAGAGGAAGAGAGGCTGGAAGGTCTACACCCACTGTGGCTTTGGAAAGTATGTCTCAAAATATGCATTTGTATAGAAGATACTGCTGTAGTAGAATTTCATTTACACCTGGATGAATTCTATTTGTCTGGACATGAGCGTTAGGATCATAACAGTACCAGACTCTGAGTAGCTTTCTCTATTTTGCCATGATGTGGGATTATATTGTGACCAGCATCAAGCACCAAGGTCTCAGAAACCGTCATAACTCTTGGCTGAAGAGTCTGTGTTGTCTTCAAAAGCAAAGCTGTGCCGGTTGAAGGACAGATACTGTTATAAGTTTGTTTTACGTTTCTGTCCCTGAACGCGAACCTGGTGTCAGAGCTCTGCCCTTTCAGCTGAAATATTCATTCTGCATTTCGCTTCTTTATTACTCCTTTTTCTTTCATAAATTGCAAAGGCAAATTCTGCTGCACTGTGACTGTTTTTGCTGTCAGATTCTCCACAGCAGATACAAAACTGTGCTGCAAAGAGACATTCTGTCAGGGATGTGAGATGTAGAGAACCCAGGCGCAGACACAGTAGACAGATAACCAGTATTATAGTAAAAAAGGATTTATTTTAACAAAACTACTACTAACTGAAAACAAGACTGATGTGGCTACAGCTAAACAGGGACGAAACAACCAGGCTGAAGACAAGTACTCACACCAAGGAACTATGACTGTAGATGAAAACAAACTGAAGTCCAAATCCCAAAACTACAAAGTCCAAAAAAGGAGTAATCCATAAACAGGGGAAAAGCAGAGTGATCCAGTGAGCGGGTGTTATCCAGGGGTAAGGAGAGAACGGCGACAGGAACAAAGTGAGTCCAAGACAATGAGCCAGCAATGACTGAAGGAAAAGGCAGGGCTTAAATATTAGCAAGGGGAACCAGGTGGAATGAATTGGCTTGATTGCATCAGCTGAAAACAATCAGAGGCCAGGTGCAGAATGGGTAGGGAGCAGCAGACAGAGGGAGACAGAGAGACCAGACAATACAAGAGGGAAACACAGGAACAGGAACAAAAGGAAGAATCCTGACACATTCACAGATTTCTAATACTCAGACTCCACTTTTGTCTTGTTGGCATGACTGAGCTGACCATGTGATGAGATAATGGTGTAATAGGGAGAAGGTACAATGATAAAACTTTGTGATTGACCTGACTATAAAAGGGTAACTGGCTGAACAAGTTATTCAACTTCAAGACTACTCAGAAGAGCACAAAGATATGATTGAACAGAGTCATACACTGGAAAAAAAATGCCCCTCTCAAAACAAGAAATAAAACTTATTTCAAAGAACTTTTACCTTGAAATAAGTAAAAAAAAAAAAAATCTGCCAGTAGAACAAGTGAAAAATGGCTTGGTAAGATTTCTTGAAATAAAATATGATATTTAGAATATGGAGATCTTAAAATTAGCTGGGAAAACTTATTTTAAGCTATATTTTACCAGGACTGTCAAGCTTAGGTGTATTGACCCTCCTGTTGTCCTCATTTACGGCACCAAAAAATATTGTTGCCTTATCTGAAAAAAATCCAAAAATTCAGCAAAAAATTCCCCAAATTCATAAAACCTTGCAAAATCTTCAGGAAGAAAATGCCTGAAAAGTTTTTTTTTAATCCCCAAATTTGGCCAGAAATAAAAATTTAAAAAAATCTAAAAAATTGTAAATATTTTTAAAACATTAGTAAAAATCTTCCAAAAAAATCCCAAAAATATCTAAAGTGATTCCATATATATATATATATATATATATATATATATATATCAATAAAACCTCTAATATTTTCTTTAAGAACATTCAGAAAAATCTAATTTCGCTGGATTTCCTTTTTTTCCACCAAAAAATGTTCAAAAACTTCCCAAAAAATTTTGAAAATGTGGATGTTTTCTCTTTGAAAATATGTAATTTTTTTCCCCCACATTTTTAAACTTTAAAAAGAGTCAGTTTTGACCTGCAGGACGACACGAGGGTTAAAACAAGATCATTTCAAGATGGTTTGACTTAACAAGATATTTAAGATGCATTGTCTTAAAACAAGTCCCTCCATCTTGCTGAAATGTCACTTGTTAAGTGAATTTGTCTTAAATCAAGTGGGATGAGACACTTTGACTAAAAATAAGACCAATAGACTTGGTAAGATTTTGAGTTGTTGCCGTGTTGGTAGACTGACCCCTTTGCATTGAAATGACTAAAAGATAGTTTCAACAATCCCTCTGTGCGTCTGACTCTAATCTTCTCATTTCTCCACAGATTTCAGTGTGACTTCTGCGACAAAACCTGGTCTTCAGCACGAGTCATGATGTTGTTCCGTTACCGGCTGCGGGGCGACCGGGGGACGGTGATCATGAGACCCTTCAGACAGGCCTGCCGCAGTTGCCAAGGTGATTCGTTTGTGTTACCTGGTTTCTCTAAGGATGAGGTAGAGCGGGCTTTGCTGAGGCTGTTCTCCAAGATCCGGAAGAACTGCTATGACGACGAGGACGACAGTGATGGAGGCTCAGCCGGCTCTCAGAAAGTGTTCACCAAACCCCACAAGAAGGACCTGTGTGAGGGCTGCCGTCTGGGTATTTGCTGCCAGGATGAGGACTAGAAACGTGTGTGTGTGTGTGTAGGTGGGGGGGTGGAGGGCAGTTAGATGTGGGGTTGTTTGCTGGTCAACTGTGATGCTCCATTCATAGTTTGTACATGACCTTTTCCTTTATATTTTAAAGCTGGCTCATCAAATTAATATGTTGCTTTATCATGTTATAAATATAATTCCCTTTAGTGACATTTTGTACAATATAATTTTGTGTAAATACTTTGTGACTGCTAATCAGTCTGACCAAGTTGTACTGCTTTACTTCATTTTCCGCCCAACCTTTATTCCATGGCTCGCCCAGATAATTGCTGATAAAGATTGAAATATGGGAGTTATAGATTTAAAAAAAAGATCTCCAATTTGACCACTGACAACATTGACATGCTGGTTTTATATTAAAACATCTCTACTAACAGTCTAGTAATATACCACAGTGGTTTCCGTCCCACTGTATTGAAGTAAATATTAATTTATTGTAGTTTTTTTCTGTTTACTGCACTTTATATGAAACAGCATCAACAAGGTACTTACAAAAGTTTTTTTGAGCATGATGCATTTACACTTTAGCTTTCTGCTCTCTGTAAATGTAAGAAATAGAAAATAACAGTTCTTTGGCTTGTAAATAAAGCCAGTTTTTAAGTCTCTCTTTGCTGCCTGTATTGTGTTTGGATCTTTTCACTTTTTAAAACTCAACTAAATATATGATTTGCGTTGTGCTGCCTAAACTCTTACATTTTATATCTGTTTTACCAGCTGTTCACTGAGTTATATGTTGTTGATGGCAGGATGCTGCTTGTGAAGAAGTTTTAATCAATAAATATGTATATTTTATGTTTTGTCTTGTAATTCATTTCCTACATGAAGTCTGTGTTCATATTAGAGCACAATGATATGCATAAAAATAATCACGATGACACAATATGAGACATTATTTTTGTAGAAATTGTACATTTTTGCAGTTTTTCCCACTATAACTAACAATACTGCAATTTTTTAGTCTTCATATTTATTCTAATCAGGTAAATTGTGCTTTGTATCATCTTTTGCAGGGTTTTATTCCTTAAAATTTAAATTACTCTAGTCAGTTCACATCATAAAGACCACCCTATTGTCAGTCTTATTTCTCTCCTGAAAAGCACTTAGAGGCAACATCTGTTGTTTTAAATCTAAATAATGGTAACTTGGCTGGACTGGACTCATTTTTTGATGCATTTCTATTCAGTTTCATTCTGTTCACACGATTTTATATATTTTCACAATGTGTTTATTCAACTTCATGTTCATTCATTCATTCAACCTTTAATTAAACTCGGACTACACTGTGGTTTGAAGGCCAAGTCAAAAAATAAAAGATGCTTTGGCAGCATTGTTACCTCATGCCAATAAAGCACATGTGGCAAACTCAAGGCCTGCGGGCCATATCCGGCCCATAATACAATTATATCCGGCCAGTGAGATCATTTTACATTGATTTATTAGGGTCCGAGCACTGAGGACCCTACTGAAACCTTAGAGTATCAGATTTTTTAAGTGCACTGCTCAAAAGCTCCTCAATTGGAACAACTGAAAACCGTGGTTATGTTATCTCAGCAGTAATACTGTGGTAAGAATCTTATTTTTATAAACATTTTGGCCAGGAGTGTGACTGCTTGGCTCTGTGGCAGACTGCTGTCCTCAGTAAACCAACAGCACCATCTACTGCTGCATTTATGTTACTATTTTTGTGGCAGAAACAGCCATAAACAAGCCTGCTCCATTGTCTTCTTCTTCACCTACTTAGTTTGTTGAAGCAATGTTAGCCAATCTTTTTGACTTGTGACTCTGCACAATTGAGCAATATAAACTCATGACCCCTCATCTCGGATGTGAGTTCTTATTAAAATACTGACTATTTCACAAGGAAAAAAGAATGGAGAAAACCCCTTTTAAAAATTTTAAACTCATGTAACTAAAATACCTATTTTTCCTTTTTTTCTTCTTCATTTTGTTCCCACACGGGTTTATCTTATGAACTTATGCCTTAACACTTCCTCACATTCGCTCCTCTCTGTCCTGCTGTTCCTGTCGTAGCAGTTTGTTCTTGGACTTACTTCTTATCTTGAACCCATACAGTCAGTGACTGAGTTGTGGTGTTGAGCCTTTAACCCACAGAGATCTATGGTTAATGAGAAATAGTGACTCTTCCTAACTGCAGTAAATAAATAAAAATGAATATTTAAACAAAATGAAATGAACAATGAAATTATGTAGCTTTCTACACAATTCTGTCCTTATTACACTGCCAAGGAAGGCGGCGGAGTTATATGATGATCGGCATACATTTGTCCTTCTGTTAATTTGTCTGTCTGTCTGTGGGCAACATTACTGAAAAACAGACTTGAAAGAAATTTTCAGGAAAGGTCAGAAATGACACAAGGAACACCCTATTAGATCCTGGCAGTGATGTGGCTTATAATCTGGATCCGTGGATTTGTTAAAGATTCCATATCACTGCACAGTGTCACTGTAGCTATGCAATAAGTGAACGCTACGTCAAGTGTCTGCTGATGACCACATGATTGCAATCCTACTACAAATCCACCACCGCAGACTTATCGAGACTTATCCATCAGAAATGATACAAGGAACAAATGATGAAATTGTGGGGGTGTTACCGAGTCCCATCAATTCCTGCCACCTGGTGCATATTTAGGTCACATGATTCAGTATCAGTACATCCATCTCATCCATTGGAAATCATACAATGACTGAGCAGCCTTGGCAGAGTACTGTGCTCTCTGAGTACTTTTCTTGTTAAGACATATGAAACAAGTCAAACAACATGATGCATAAAAAGGCTAGCTGTTTAGATATTACCGCTGTCAGTGGGACTTTTAATAAGGTTTCCTATTGTGATGACCCTCCACTTGGACAGCAGGTGTGCCTGTTCAGGTGCTGATTGAGCCACACCTGGGATCCAGTGGCTCACACTACATCAAGGCTCCCTCATTTCTAGCTTTGGGCTCTGATAGGAGCTGCTTCCTTTTGGAGCTCCAGCAGCCTGGGTGTGGTACTGGTGTGGTAGGAGATCTTCAGTCTGCCTTTGACTTGGTTTGTACTTCAATAAAACTTTGTTTTTTGGTCACCACTCTATGTTGTCTCCCTGTTGTTTTTAGCAGCTTCAGAACCGAGTTGTAACACTATTGTCCACAATAGGGCAAACATGGTTTGATGTGAAACTGCTTTTCGGTCATTACTTTAGTCACATCCCTATGTACACCTTCCTGTGGTGCAATCAAATTCCTGACTTCACTGCTGCAGACATCAGATTCAGCAAGTTGCTCAAGACAATGTGTTTGACATGTCACAGCTGTTTGGCTGCTGTGGAACCAACCAACCAACCAACCAACCAGCTAACGCGAAGACATGCACCCATGGGAAAAATCGCCACTTCACATTACACATCACAGGCTCATGTCACAGTGCTGATAGGCATAAGCACCATTTAGAAATTCCATTTGTTCAGGAATTCAATGTTGCAGCTCTTCATTACAATCTCAAACTTCTGCAGAAGCTGACACTTGCTTGTAAGCTTATTGTTTCACTCACATCAGTTACTTCTTTTCATTATTTCTTTCCACCTTGTGTACCATGAATATACTTGTTCTTGCCCTTCTTTCTTGTTACCTTATTTTCAGTCTATCAATACACTGAATGTTTTAACATAATGTTAAGTGGTTTGTTCATTCAGCTTGTTCAGTAACTTATAACAGATGTAGTAGGTATGGTTTCAAACGGTGGATGTGCCATTATGTGTATGGATTTCATTTTCATATTTGGGGTGACACAGTAAGTGTGTGGTCTGGGTGTCTTCCCTGGGAAATTCAGAGCGACAAACACTTCATATTCTGCATTTTGGTCAAATTTCATGCACAACTGGCACCATTTCCATAGCAATTTATGCTGGAGATGTTTTCATTTATAATGGGATAAACATAAAGGAATATATATAGATCTAATGAGGTTTTCTACAATATATCCAGTCATTAAATGGGTTCATAATTAGGGTCCAAGCACCGATAGTGCCTTGGACAGTTGGTGCCCTTGCACCGACTGTCCAAGGCACCGCAATGCCTAGGACCCTATTAAAACCCTAGGGTTACTTCTTATTTATTTTTCTTCATACATTTTTCTCCTGGCAAATGAATTGACTTTTTGGCAGCCTTATCATACCCCAAAATGCATCAAACTTGGCATGCACATTAAGACTGGTGAAAAATTTGATATTTAATGGGAGTTGCACATGTGTGTGCCAAAATGGCTCCATAGCACCCCGTGGAAAATTGAAAAAGTGGTCATTAGGCCAAGTGCCATGACATTTCAAGTTGGTCCAAGTTTGTCATTCATCTCAGTGAACGAATAGGAAGTGGTCCATTGGTCTTGAAGAATCCTAAAGATTTTTCTAATATACTTGTTCTCCTTTGCACTAAAACGTCGGAAAAACTTAGACTTATTGTTACTTCTCGGTAATTATGCTATAAGTTTACTGGTCGGGCCCCTTTGAGATCAAATTAGGCCCCTGGACCAAAATGAGTTTGACACCCCTGCAATAAAGCATATTAAATTGAAAATTACACTGAACAGATGTAGGCATACAAGTAACAAACTTGGAACAATAAATATTAAATATATGAAAAGACAAAATAAACTTTATTGATCACTCACTCAGGAAATTCTGACATTACGGCAGCTAGATGTAAATGAAGAAGTAAGACAAGGAAAACAAAAGTACAAAAAAGATGAAAACAAGTTTACTACAGTGTCTTTGTAAATAACTTTCAATTTAATTTTTACTCAGTTGTATGTATAATATTTAGAAGAATCTTTCTGTAAAACACCATGTGGCGTTTAGTTAGAATAAAAGAAATGTTGATTTCAGGCCTGAAAACAGCAAAAATGTCAAATATGATACCTGTCAACTGTTACAAAAAGCCCCGCAATTATATACTGGCCCCCATATAATGCTGCTTCTTTTGCAATGGTGATTAGATAATAAAATCGTCAATTAGAACGATTATAATAAAATAAAATAGATTCAAAGAAATTGGAAACCTGGATTGAATGAACTCGCTGGACGCTGAACACTAAAGGCCAGGCAGCCGACCAATCAAATGAGAGCCCTGAGTGTGACAGTTGGTTCCAGGCATGCGCAGTTGCCTCTTCTCTCTGGCAGCAACAACAACACTCGGAAAGCGAAGCAGTCAGTCTCGCCCCTCCGCTGTCAGCAGCATCAACATCTTCATCGTCGTCCCCGCCGGCTCCGGTGGCAGAGAGGATGGTTCAGCGGAACGGCAGCGGCGGATGCGAATGACAGCCACGAGATAATGGCCCTGGATGTACGCGAGTGTCCGAATGTGCGACCAGTGACCAAGTGAGAGGACCGTGTAAGTAGCGGAGATTTGATGTTGCCCTGCTGGAGGGGAGGCAGTTGAGGCTAACACGGCGGGCTAACCTGAGAGAGAGGGAGGGAGACGGCTTGCTAGCTTCGCCGAAAAGGTAGCTTTGGGTGGTAACGTTTCCCTCACGGCGCCCGTCACAACCCGGTAGAGCGTTAACGGTGTTTTTTTTTTTTCTTCAACTGCAACTCGCAGCCGCTTTCCCCTGGCTCGGGTTTTAGTAATTCACACGGACTGTCAGTGTGTTGAACAAAGGAGCTTTAACCAAAGGGGCCGCATGGACAGAAAGCAGGCACAAGAGAAGTCGACTGCTGTTTGTTTTGTGCTCCATTTCGTGCTGACATACTTGAGCGCTAACCACACGAGGTCTGACCTGGATATTTAGCTGATACACGGTGACCTAGCTAATTTTGGCCAAGTGCTATCGAGGCGCCGTGTATCATTAGACGTTAACTCATAAGTTTATTGTGGCTTTTTGACAAGCAGAGTTTGTCCCGCAGCAGTTTGGACGGCAGCAAAGGATGATCCAGCCGGACTTTCACTGATGTGTCTCAGCTGACAGCAAGTTTTGGTAACTGCAGTGGGTGTCCTTTTCTTCTGCAGACACGTTATTAGTGATAGCAACACAGTGGGAACTTTGGATTAGACTTTGAAGGTGCTGGCAGGTTGAACTGAGACGTCCATGCTTGGATTTCTTTCAGTAAAGTCAGTCATAGCTGTAGGTGATCATAGCTGAACTTATTTTACAGCTGAGGATGATATTAAGGCTTAGATTAAAACCCTGGTGGAACTGCAAGTTAATGATTGTTCTCATTAGATCTTAAATCATTCATCAACCAGCAGAATATTATCATTTATCTATCTATTAAAACGACCTATCTCTATTTTTCCAAGCTCCTTTTCTGTAAATTCTTTGGGGTCATTTAGGGCTTTAGGAAATTTTGATGAGTATTTTTCAATTTTCACACATTTTACTGACCAACGATTCGTTTCCTTTCACTGCTTTTAAGTGTAAATATCAGTTGCCACCACAATCAGACTAAATCTAATGTGTAAAACTCAAAAACAGTCCTTGAAAAGTTACTTAATAGTAGTGAATTACTCTCTTTGCATCCAAACGTCGCTGTGCATTGCGATATTGGCTTTAAAATGCTGTGTTGCTTCATTTCGATTAAATGTGCGTAATGCCGAGTAGGTTTTTGGGAAATCCCATGACCTCGCTTCTTGTTAACGGGAATCATCAGATATGTGTTTGGGATTCCTCAGCTCATGTGTCATAAAGTCACAATTATTACATTGCCTAAAATGGGGAAGACCGCATCTCCCAGAGGCCTGTTTTGTGTAGCCCTGTGGTATGATTGAAGCTCAATACTGCTGATTTTCTAACATTAAGCACACCTCTGTTCCTGGCTGGAGCTGAGACTGGGCGTCCAGGTGATAAGCGGCGACACACTTCTGATGCCTCCACTCCACCCCATCATTGCTTCATGGCGGTCAGGCTTTATGAGATTTTATAATAGTAGATGATTGCATTGTCGCTGCCAAGTGCAAGCAGCGCAATTTGTGATCCAAGGAATACCAAAGTTCCCTCATGTTCCGACTTCCTGTCCTTATTTAGTATGAGAGACGGAGGGAGATATGCAGAGAAGTGAAGTGAACTGGAAGTAAACCAGTGTGCACAAAACAGAGCCAAGCAGACAGACTGACCTATTAACTATACTAACCCCCCTCCATCATCCCCACCCTGCCTCCAGATATATACAAACACGCGCGCACACACACACACACACAAAAGTGCCGGACTGCTGCATGCATCACAAGAGCACAACTTCGAAAATGTTGGCCATTATTCGCCAGTGGTAGCAGCTTCTTTGCAGCCCTTATGCCTCCGTCTGTCAGTGTGTGTTTCCCCTGTCTGTGTCCCTGTCTGTCACCGCATAGAAATGGGAGGCAGGAGAGGGGAGGCAGCCTGCCACGTTATTCAAATGTTCCAGAGCCCGGCCAGCCAGCGGCCAACTGTAGCCGGGCTAAAAGAGGCTCTTTGTGAAGGCCAGACAGATGGCCATAGAATGAAGACTGTAATGATACCCTCAACAGCCCACTACGCACACAGACACATGCACTCATTATGGGATGTAGTGCTGTGTGTGCGTTAAAGACGGACCAAACTGTCAAAGAAAAAGAAAGGAGAGGTGGTTAAGAAGACGCAGGAAATGAAGCAGAACACATTGGTAAAGATAGTGATTATGCGCAATGGACGACAAGAAAGAGTGTGTTTCTTTGTTTCCAACATTTGACACCTTTCTTAGCGCTGTTATTTATTTTGTGTTATTAAAATGCTCCTACTTCTGCCTCTGCCGTTTGGAAAGAATGGGGAGGTAATCTTGATCAAATGTGAGATTGCGGTCGGTTTCTAAGCTGTTACTGGGAGAGTAAACTCTGCTGCAGCTCCCATAGTTATGATTCCTGTGATTCTTTAGTTTAGCGCCTGAGAGGCAAAGTAAAAACTGGTTTCAGCCCGGCCTATTAGTGCTGCACGGTTTAACACACTCTCAGACTCTCAGTAGCAGAAAAGCATGTAAACAGTGTAATGGATGCAAATTCTTTACAAGTGCAACTTAACTGAGCTCACAGTGGCCAGCTGTGGTAATATTGACTGTGCCTTTCATCTACTGACTAACAAATCGATGGCTCGGATATCATTAACCTTCCCCCTCTCGCCCGCTCTCTTTATAATTATCTCTGCTTTTCGAGCTTCTTTCTTCTGTCCCTCTGTTTCCTCGTCTATTTCCGGTAAGATAACATCCTCGCCGTGCAGCTGCACATCAGCTGATCGATAGATGAACCGACTGATTGATGCTCTCTTTCTCCTTCCACCCCCCCCACACTTATTCACTTTCCAACTTCTGCCTTTTTCCTCTACCTTCACCAGCCTTTTCTTTCCACTTTTTCCTAATGCTTTCCTCTTCTCATGTGCCTCTTTCCACCACCATTTTCCTCTAATCAATCTTCTCTCTCTTTCACATTTGCAGGGAAGGAAAACACTGAACCATGTTGCTCTAAGTTGTGACCTGTGGTGAACGGGGGAGGAGGAAGAGGAGGAGGAGGAAGGAGAGAGAAAGAGGTGTAGGCTGGCAGACGGGCATCTGCCACAGCTCCCTTTAGGTGGCCCTTGGCAAGCGTGAAGCGATGGGCAACACAGCCACCAAGTTTCGCAAGGCCCTCGTGGGTGGTGACGAGGCCCTGGCCTGGCAGCTGTACGAGGGCAACCCTCAGTTCAGGGACGGCCTGGACCCCAACGCATCGTATGGAGAGCAGTACCAGCACAACACACCCCTGCACTACGTATGCCGCCACGCCATGACGCGCCTGCTCAGGTAAAACACGGCTTTTATGGTCTGGATTTGTTTGAAAAATCTGATTAAACCCGACGGTCATTTTTGAGGCTCCGGTTTGTAATGTAGTTAAGCACTTATCCAATACATTTGCAAAGGCAGTGAGTCATATTAAATTGAATAACAATTAGCAGTATGTCCTGAGATTTAAATGATTTCTGAGAATCCCTGTTTATGTAATTGTGTTTTAAGGCAAGCCGGGGTACTCGGCGTAGAGGCCTGTCACGTATACTGTCTTATTATGTAAATGATTTCACAGGGCACGGGGAAAGAGCGTTAGCCATTAGGAACCGTGGAAATCAAAAGCAATTAGACCATCAACAGCACTTGCTTTGGAGGGTATCAAACTGAAAAATATATTCAATAGAATGATATGTGACTTGAGTGTGGACTTATTAATCATGTTAAAGGTGGTGATTTTTACAGATTATGTTCAGAGCACTTGTCATAAGGATTAAAACTCAGCCTCTGACAGCAATTGTGTAATGCTTTTCTGTCATTCTGGAGTAGAGCTCAACCGATATATTGGTCATCCGATGTTATCAGCCAGTATTGGACCATCATAGATATATTGATATTGTTGGCTGATATGAAACATTTTTTAATTATTATTATTTTTTCAGGATGCTTAAAGTAATTTAGCAGTGGTTTTGTGTGGGTTGTAATAATTTCAGCACAGTCTGCAGCACATGTAGCAGAGTGTGCATCACAGCTGAGTAGATGGTGGTACGGAGTCAAATTGTGTCTTCACATTAAGTTGCTTACTTGTTTGTAAAATACATTCCTGGTTTTATATGTTTATCTTTCAGGTTTAGACACACCTTCTCATTTAATGTTTTTTCTTTATTTTCATGACTGCTTGCATTGCCTGTAGTAACAGTTGATGTAGAGATGTTTCTGCTACTAGAACTCTGTGTGGCATTTATCTGGGCTCTAATGTGAGGAGCTGTTAACTTGTGATTTCTGAGGCTGGTGACTCAGATGAACTTCTCCTCAGCAGCAGAGGTGACTCTCGGTCTTCCTTTCCTGGGGCGGTCCTCATATGAGCCAGTTTGGCCGTAGCGTTTGATGGTTTTTGTGACTGCATTTGGCGATACATTCAAAGTTTGTGCAATTTTCCAGACTGCCTGACCTTCAGTTCTTAAAGTAATGCTGGACTGTCGCTTCTCTTTACTTAGCTGATTGGTTCTTGCCATAATATGGATTCTAACAGTTTTCAAATAGGACTGTCAACTGTGTACCAACCTGACTTGTGCACAACACAACTGATGGTTCCAACCCCATTAACCGTTTGATGTGCAGTGTGGGTCAGGAGATGCCCATTTCCACTGGATTTGGGTCACTTTTGACCCATGTGGTGCATTACGGATTAAGAAGGCAAGAAATTCCACAAATTGACCTTGACAAGACACACCTGTGAAATGAAAACCATTTCAGATGATTACCTCATGAAGCTCTAAGAGAATGCCAAGACTGTGCAAAGGGTGGCTATTTTGAAGAATCTAAAATGTTTTGACTTACTTCACACTTTTTGTTTACTTTGTAATTCCATATGGGCTCATTCATAGTTTTGGTGCTTTTGGTGAGAATCGAGAATGTAAATAGTATTGAAAATAAAGAAGTAACATTAAAATATCGGCTGCTTTACCGATATCAGAACTTTTTTACTCCCTAGAAATCAGTATAGATTGAGCTCTATTATGGAAGACGCTTTCTACAGTCTGAATAAATAAATGAGGGCTGACTCAAATTGAACCTCAGATTTCAAAAATTTCAGTAAAAGAGCATGTTTCAAGCTTGGAAAGTTCAGATTGATTTGAGTATTTAGGAGGCAAAGAAGGCCTAACAAAAGACAAAAAAATGCAGTCTAGGAATAGTAGGATCCAGCATTTCAGGGTTTGTCTCTTCTAGCTTTTAACTATTCTTTTAAATCCCATTCTGGTGAGTCTCTGCTTAATGAAAGTGCACTGCTAAATCACTTCAGTAGCGCTTTAAGAGTATTAACAGATTTGAAATAACTGCTTCATTATTGTTGCTGTTGGGAGTTTCACTGCACGCTCGCTTGCTTTAAACAGGCACACAGAGACACGCACATCCTCACTTGGACAGTTAACAAACACAAGCAGACAGAAGCCATAAAGGAGAGTCACTAAGTCTCACACAACCTGAAAGATGGGGGTCAAACTGAAAACATTTGGCGAGTCAGACAGCAGTGTGTCTTTTTTTACCTCCTGCAGAGATAATCAGGCTGCTGGCCATGACCAAGACACAGCTGATTCACTGACTCAACAGCCGTCCTCATCTCCTCCTCGCACTCTTCCTCTATCTTACCCATTCTTTCCGTGATTACAGGGAGGGGAGGGGGGGTCAGAGGAAGCTGTTTGAAAAGGCCAGTCAATTATCTGTGCATCTGCATGTGTGCACACGGGCGTGCGTGTTCTGAGGGGGGGAAACTGTGACTCCACAACTGCTTAATGTGTCTGAGTCTGAGAATATAACACAGTGAATCAATTAGTGTGCTATTTGTGTTCCTTCCTACTAACCTATAATGGGCCAGGGAGGCGTGCTGAACGCTGCGCTCTGCTCCTGATCAGTATCAGAGGAAACGCTTCTTTGTTCCAGCAGTTCAGTTGGACAGAGGCGAGCAGATAGACGACCGAGAAATCTCAGACAAAATAAAGACTCGGAGAGGACAGGCGTGGGCTGGTGGATGCAGAGTCTGTTTTTTTGTGTGTTTGTTTTAGATTATTTTTACCGTGTAACTGTACATGTGTATTCGCTCCCTCCTGGTCGTCTCTGTGGGTTGGATTGGATCGTAATCCCATGAGACGTGCAAACTGGAAATTCACAAGTAGACCTATTACTGGAAAATGGGCGTAGTTCAGGAAGCGTAACCCTTCCTTCACAACAACTGAGACGGTCTTAGAAATATGTAAATAATCACTCCAACTTTGGTTCGTCTTTGCGAAGAAATTATTTTCTATTGTTCTCAGAAGCAAATCCATGACGGATGTTTGGTCAACATACAGCAACTTCCTTCTCTGTTTTTCTTTAGGAGCCGTTGAGTACCTTCAAGCCAATTCCTTTTTTAGTTAAACACAACAAACTTATTTTAGAATTTCAGAGCGAATTGTACAGTGTTAACCATCTCCTGAGGTTTCCTACAATCTGAACAGCTTTGGTGCTTCACGACAGCGACAAATCATGTGACCTTCTCCGACCTGTTGTTTCTAGTAGACTGATATTAGGGCCATTCATCTTGAATGTGGGGCTTGGATGTGTGCGTGGATGGGGGGTGTATTGGGTTCTGAGGGAATAATTAGTGATTATTGCTTTGTTGGTGAATTGGCAGTGTGCTGTCATTAGAGGGAAGCTGCAGGGGCTTGTGGCAGACTGGATAAGAGGGTCAAAAGTGGAGAGCCAGGGCAGCAGTGGAAGAAAAGACTGAAGGGCCGCGCACTAAGAAAACATTCAAGCTCTAATTCGTTCAGTGCAAGAAGAATTAGATTGGGAGAGGGTTTACAGCAGTTTTTCAATCAGTGTTCCAACCATTGTAAATCCTGTGACACCCTATTATTTTCTTCTTTTATTGAATTTGCATTAGAGAGAATGTCATTCCATGTGCACTCCTGTTCGTGTTGTGCTGCTAATCAAAAAGAATCTTTTTTTTTTTTTTTCCCCTCCGCGGCTTTACAGCTGCAATATGAGGGTGTAAAAAAAGTGGTGGTGCTTTTTAAAACGACAAAAATGGAGAATTAAACTTTAAAAAGCGGGAAAACAGAATATGCGGAGCCAAATTAAAGAGTGGAAAGGTAATCAGTAAATGGAGGTTTTGACAGACAAACAGCAGAGAGAAACTATTTGCTAAACACAACTGCAACCACACCCTTGTTCTCAGTGCGACTGGCACATCCATCAGCCGCTGTGTGTATGTGAGCACACACACAGCCGTCAGCCAGCATGTCCATTATCTCAGAGATGTTAAACAGAAATAGTCGATACTCTGCCGTCCTGCTTCTCTTCCTTCTCTCTACTGTTCTTGCCGACCGACGCTCATTTCACCGCGTGTTTTGCTTCCATACTTCCCCCTCCTATCATCTCCACTCATCCCTTCATCTGCTTTTTCCTTTCATCTGCCTCTTTCTTCACCCCCGTGTCGTCCTGCAGGTCAAAATTGACCCGTTTTAAAGTTTGAAAATGTGGAAAAAAATATATATATTTTCATAGTGAAACTTCTGATGTCCACATTTTCAACATTTTTAGGAAATCTTTGAACATTTTTTGGTGGGAAAAAAAGAGATTTTATTAGAAGCTTTATTGATATATATGGAATCACTTTAGATATTTTTAAGATTTTTTTTGGAAGATTTTTACTCATTTTTAAAAAAAATATTTACAAACATTTTCTTGCCACATTTGTTTTTTTTAAATAAAACTTTTATGGAATTATTAAAAATTTTCCTCTTGAAGGTTTTTGCAAATTTTCAAAAATTTGTTAAATTTTTTTTGCTGAACTTTTGGATTTTTCTAAGACAAGGAAACAATATTTTTTGGTGCCCATAAATGAGGACAACAGGAGGGTTAAGTATGCTTCACTTTTTCCCCTCTGTTCCTTTCACCCTCTTGTTTTAAACCTTGTTTCTGTTTCTTTTAGTGCCATTTTTGAATTCCTCTAAACTGATTTTGTGCTTTTAACCCCTCTTTCTTTCCTGCATTGTATAGGTCCTTCCTGTTTAGCAAAGAGGGAAACCCCAACAAGCGTAATGTGCACAATGAGACATGCCTCCATGTGCTGTGCCAAGGCCCGCAGATACTGCTGCTGCCAGAGGGAGCGCTGTCACCACGACTGGCCCGACCACAGAGGGATGAGCAGCGCCGTGCGGACTGCCTGCAGGTACAAACACATGAACAAAAACAGTGCTGTGCACACACTTACACGGCAGTGCATTAAAAGCGTGTCACATGAAGTCATTGCTTTAAGCAAAGTTGACGCACAAATAATGCGTGTTTGTTTGTGTGTTCCCTCCGCTGCCAGATGATCCTGAGCTGGACTGGCGCCAGGCTGGAGGGAGGCCAGTACGAGAAGGCCAATGTTAACGCCACCGACAACCACCACAGCACCTGTCTGCACTACGCTGCTGCTGCAGGCATGAAGAGCTGCGTGGAGGTGAGACTGTGGACCCGTGTGAAGCTCTGACTCACAGGAGGACGAGCAACATTTCTGTGTGGCTGATCTGTGTGATCTGAGGTAATTGGATTTGCCAAAGATTTTACAGCTAGTAAAATAAGTAAACAACATTATGGCAATTCTTGCATCATGAGTTTCTGCTTTGTGTTTCGTCAGATCCAAGTAGCGCTTCCTTCCTTGTTAGCAAAGACTCATAGCTTTTATGGAAATGGAGAGAAAGTTTGTTTCCTTAGCAGGACTCTGATATGGGCAGCCACAGAAAAATAAGACAACAATAAAAAGAACACATTTCTATTTATTTCTGCCTCTTTTTAATGTGTATTCTTTCTCTGTTTTGCTGCCTTTGGACTCTTGCTGAAGCTGATCCCTTTTACTTTACTTCGACTTGGCTTCCACACGTTGCTTTTCTCTCTTCTACCACCACCTTGTTTCTGTTGTCTGTTGATTTAAATCCCTTATTTTCTTGCTCATCTCCATTATCAACTCCTCTCTTCTCCCTCCTTGTCCCTGTAGCTGCTAATCCAAAGTGAGGCGGACCTTTTTGTGGAGGATGAGGACAAGTTGACGCCATGTGATCACGCCGAGCGGCACCACCACACCGAGCTGGCCCTCAGCCTGGAATCGCAGATGGTTTTCTCGTCCTCTTCAGCTCAGCAGTCAAACACAGATGCACATGGTGAAACCAACCTGCTGCAATACAAAGAGGTGAGACCATGGTTACGAGATCTGGGGGGGATTTCCCGCTGGCCTGAGTTATTTTTAAGGTTTTTAGTCACTGTTGCGTCTTTGAAACATTCCCTTCACATAGAATGTCCTTAAAGTGGTGTCATCTTTCTTGGTAAACACTGAGTCATGTGCTTATTAATTTAATTTCATGCTTTTGCAGCTTGTTTTGGAGTGATTTTGGTAATGACAGTTTAGGTATTAGATGTTGGGATTTGTTGGTAATATATTATCACCTTGTCATTCAGACTCCCACATCTTTACTCTTCAAAGGAGGTGACTTAATTGTGTCATCCTTGACTTTTTCTTCGTTGTGTTCTCCTCTCATAATGAATACACTAAACACCGAGGTCACATTCAAGCAGAAGCAAGCCAGGATTTTTTCAAATTACTTGAATTTAAAGTTTAAACTTTTATAACTGTGGAAGGTAATCCTCTTATATTGTCAAGGACAAGACATGTGTGGCACAGCAGCTTTCATTTACAGAGGGGATGATGATGATGATGAAGGCACACCAATGGCACATTTATTAGCTCCTTTTTTTGTGTGAATAAGTAAAAATCACAGGAAAGTTAAAAGGTAGATGGTAGCACTTCCACTCACAGTGTTTTAGGGCTACATCTCAGTCCACGCAAACGTTTTAGTGTCCTTTCAGAAGTAATCTCTCTGCATTCTATTATAACTGAAAACGCAAACCCATGACCTGTCACCAACACTGAAAATATAGCTGATAGTGGAGGGTTGGTTACCACACAGCAGCTGTCAGAATAAGCAAGGTCCAAAACATGGCAAACCATTTTCATATCTTTTGGGTTGCCCTTCTGTAGCACCACTTTGGATAGAAATACATGAGGTCCAGCAGGCAGTCTTTAAGGAAAAAATAAACCTAGGTTTTAAATCAGTGTATTTTGGAGATTGGGGGAAATGCAAAGTTCAGGAAGATGGACTCTTTATTGATGAGAGTATTGTTAGTAGCTGCCGAGGAAAGTATTTCTCGAAAATGGCGGAGGAAGGAAGGACCCATGATTAATGAGTGGATTGATGTGGTTCACAAGATTTTTATAATGGAAAGAATAACATAGAAGTTAAAATTTCAAACGGATGTATTTGAAGAATGTTGGTCAAAATGGTTAATGTACATAACACCTCCGAGAGCAGATTTTGTGTGAAAGCCTTGTTTGTATTTTTTGTTTTTAATACCCACTGTGTGTGTTATTAATGTTTTTGTTGCTGAAAAAGAGCAATAAAATGTTATTTCAAAAAAAGACAAAGCAAGGTCAGCAACACCTGCAGCCTAGTTATTATCTATACTGAGCTAATCACTGGTAGTTGAGACTGATGTCTTTGTTTTCCTCCAGATAAGAGTCATGTGGTAGGAGCCTTACACAACATAGGAGCAGAAGGAATCAGAAAGTGAACATGGAGGTCTGTCTCATAATTTCCAGGTGCCTTTTTTTTTCTGGCTGTCCAAACTGCAACGCAACTGCAGTTTTCAAACTAAAACGGGTCAGTAGTGTTTCCAAAAGTACAAGTGGGTAAGGGTTCCTAAAACTTTAGAGCAGTTTACACAAAGCATAGTACAGCAGCTGCTATGCCTTTTAACCAAGCAGTTTAAGGACATTTTTGTTCGCTGTGGACTCATTTTTCTGTCCAACATGAAGTTCTGAATCTTTATGGAACCAGCACAGCCATGGCTTTAAAGAGAGAATTTAAAACTGTCTTGTGCAATACACCAAAGGTCCATCCATCCAGTATCTATACACCGCTCAATCCTCACTATGGTCACGGGGGGCTGGAGTCCATCCCTGCCGACACTCCGGACAGGTCGCTAGTTCTCTGCGGGGTAACACATCGAGACAAACCATCACACTCACCTCGCAATTTAGAGTTACCAATTAACCCGAGTATGTTTATGGACTGTGGGAGGAAGTAGCTGGAAAAAAAACCACACATGCAAAGTCCACGCAGAAAAAACCTGGGAAGGCAGGGATGCAAACCAGGCATCTTCTAGCTACGCCACTGTGCAGCCTATATGCCAAAGGTATAAATTATCAAATAAGAAAAAACAAAAATTTCTTTGATAATTTATTTTCCACAAACTTAAAACATCTGAAATGATTATGCACAACATTTTCCCCATGAAATACTGCAAAGAAATGGTGGCTCTGCATGCCATCAGTGTTTTACCGCTTGGCTTTTTATTTGTTCCCATGCTTGTCTGCCATCTGCTCTGTGTAAACACAAACCTGCAGTTCAGCTGAAAAGTCCCTGAATTTTTGTGACATGACTGCCGGTCACAGCTGACTCATTAATGATTTGTGGTTGCGCTGAGAAGCGAAGAATTTTTTACATAATCTGATTAGAGCAAATGGTTTATATTTGACCAATTTTTAAATGAGATGCAGAATAAAGTTATCTTGATGAAATACAATTATTTTAACTAAGATTTGGTTCATTTATTAGGATTGAACTAGAAGCTACACATGATTAGTCCAAGGACTGAAATTTGAAATCTTGTTTTTACAGTTTCTGGCTCCAATAGATGGGTAACTCGGCAGTTCTTTTAATGATAACACGCCTTTTAAACTCGCTGGAGGGTTCTGGGGTTCAGAAGATTCAAATGAAAGCTTTCCAGCATGAATGTAGTCTAAGATTGTTCAAGGATTCAAGATCTTGAAACACAGTGATGACAGTACAGCAGATCTATGTGCATTTAAAGCAAAGAAGAGGCCAGTTATTGTATAATATGTTATTCATTCATGTTCACCTAATATGAGATTGAAAACAGCTAAACAATTTGGAGCAGTGCATTACCTTAAATAGCAGCTAGTTCAATACTTTTGTATTTTGTGTGCCTCTTAGTGCTTGTGCTTGTGCACAAAATGAGCAGATTAAATTCCTCTTCTCTTTGACTCTCTCCTACTCATGTTCTGCTGCTGTTTAAGGGAGTTTTTTCTTTAGAGGAAAGTCCCAAATTCTTGCTTCCAGGAGGTCATTAAATTTGTTGGGTTGTTGTTTATATTGTCAGTTGTTGACCTTAATACGTGAAGTGTCCTTACATGCCTTCTGTGTGTTTTGACGCTGTTTAAATAACACTGAACTGGGAAGTGGCATAATGTGAATAATAGTCCCTACACTGCCCCAGACCAATCACTGCTACATTTAGAAATTCCTACTGCTCACTTTCAAATGTCACCATTTTATCATCAAAATATCCTGTTTACATATTCTCTCCTCACAAGGAACAACTCACAGTGGTTCTTACGAGTATAGTAGCACATGTATACACAAACACACACACACCTCGCTTCATGTTTCTCGGGGTCCTAGTTAAACAGAGGGCACCGGCACAGTTGTATAGCAGAGGCTGCTGCCAACTGATAGCGGTTTGATCTTCCTTCCTGCAGCCAAATCCATGCTAATACTTAATCTCCCTTTCCCACCGCCAACCCCCCTCCATCACTGCCCCACATCCCGCTTCTCACATTATCATTGTCACTTCCTTGAACAACCTCAATCTCATACTTTACGTGTTTTTTTTGTTTAAATACAGATTTCTTCTTTTTCTTTCTGTCTAATAATTTCATGTCCTCACCCTCGCTCTGACCCAGTTTTTCTCCTGAGCTGTTTCCTCCTCACATTTGTCCTTCTCTGTCCTTTCAGCCTTACGAGGGGCTGAAGATTCAGGATCTGCGCAGGCTGAAGGACATGCTGATCGTAGAAACCGCAGACATGCTGCAAGCCCCCCTCTTCACTGCTGAGGCCCTGCTTCGAGCGCACGGTGCGAGTTTGTCTTTTAGAGGCGGCTGATAGTCTTTCAGGACCTTTCCTAACCCGTCATTAATTTGTATTTCTATGTAACTTCTTCCTTCTCTCAGACTGGGACAGAGAAAAGCTTCTGGAAGCCTGGATGTCGGACGCTGAGGGCTGCTGCCAGCGCTCCGGCGTCGCCATGCCAACCCCTCCGCCCAGCGGCTACAATGCCTGGGACACCCTGCCCTCCCCTCGCACTCCGAGGACCCCACGCTCACCCCTCACGCTCACCCTGACTTCCCCCACCGACAGCTGCCTCACACCTGGAGAGGAGGGCCTGGCCACGGTGAGCAGTGGAGGAAATACTCAGCTCCTTATATGTATTTATACTGAAATACTCTGCACTGTGTATCTACCTTGATATATTCTTCCTCACTGCCATATTGCACCTACTTTTCATTCGTATTTGCACTAGTATGTTACCAAGTCGTGTTTTTTGTCTTTTTTAAATTTTTATTCTTATGTCACTTGCTCTAAATTTGTATATATATTTATCCCTACTTCTTTATTACGTCATTGTTGCACTGCCTGCTCTACGCGCCTTTTTAATTGCCCACCTTGGGGACAAATAAAGTTTTCTGAATCTAAAGGCATGCATTATCAGCAAAATGTACCTGCACATAGGAAGCTAAATGTAGTAAACGGTGCAGCTGTCAGTGTCCCATTTGCTTTAGTAGGCCAAATGAATTGAATTTGTGTCAGGTGTCTTGTTTGTTTGATGATAAAAGGTTAATATCTAATCGGCGTAGAACAAAGGGGGTCATAGGTCAGCTTCCCAGCAATGATTTGTCATTCTACACTTTGTACTTGTGCATTCGCTTTAGCCTCTGGTTCACTGTTGGTCCTCAACTTGTCTGCTTGCAGGTTGAGGTTAAAATTTTAGGTTTTCAAATTGTTCATATGCATATACCAAAAACTGATTTAATATACCAAAAAATGTGTGCAAAATATATGCCAGTGTAAATGACAATGTTACAACAATGTGTCCTCGCAAAGTGCAATAGAATTCACCAAACACTATTAAAGCAAGAATATTTTAGATTTAGCTGCTTTTTTGTTCCTCCTCTTTGTGTAATAATGAAAATGACTTGGCAAGTAGTAAAAAACAATCTAGCAAATGGAATGTAGCAACTTTATAGGCACTGTTAGAAAGTAAAAATCACGTAATTTCCCTCGTTTCTCCTTGCAGTGTGGGATCTGTCTGTGCTCTATCTCAGTCTTTGAGGACCCGGTGGACATGTCCTGTGGTCACGAGTTCTGCAGAGCCTGCTGGGAGGGGTAAGGGTCAGAACTTGTGCTGAATAAATGCTGCGGTACGCGATGATGCAGGTGTGTTTTCATCTGTTTGTATGTGTGTTTCTCAGGTTCCTCAATGTAAAGATTCAGGAAGGCGACGCTCACAACATCTTCTGTCCGGCGTACGAGTGCTACCAGCTGGTGCCGGTGCATGTCATAGAGAGCGTGGTTTCCAGAGAGATGGACCAGCGGTATCTACAGTTTGACATCAAGGTAGAAACACACAATAGTGGCGTGCATTTTCTCATTGAGACCAAAAATGTTCCCTCCCTTGCCTTTTGTTGAATCATGTCTGCTCTTCACATTCCCTGTATGTTCTCTGACATTTACTTTTGTCCTCTCCTTCTCTCTATTCCAGGCATTTGTGGAGAACAATCCGGCCATCCGTTGGTGTCCCGCAGCTCGTTGTGAACGGGCGGTGAGACTAACCCGACCAGGCCCGGGAGACAGTGACCCTCACAACTTCCCCCTGCTGCCGTCCCCAGCTGTCGATTGTGGCAAGGGTCACCTCTTCTGCTGGTAAGCACCGTGATTTGTTACTGAAGACGGCGATTGACTTCATACAGTCATCTCTACACTATTTTATTGACATGTAAACGAGCAAATTCTGACACGTCTCCTGTTCAAGTACAAACCAGCTTAGTATTTAATATTTAAGCTACACATGTTGTCCTCCATTCATTTTATAGCCACATACAGCTGGACTGAGGCTGCTGTGTTGCTACGATTGTGCACCCAGGATTTGACAGCATTAACCCCTCGACGCCTGAATTCATTTACAATTAAATTTGAAAAAAATGTTTGCGTGTTTTTGCTTTCCAGCTGATGCTAAAATTAGTGGAGATTGTTAATTTGTCTCGTACACATAGAACAGATAAATCATAAAAATAACCGATATATAATATTTAGGTCCCGTGAGAAACCAGGGCTTGCAAAAGGTTCCGAGGTACGTATTGAATATGCACAAACCGGCACTGGGGGAACGGATACGCTATCTCAGCTGCAGTCTGAATGAAAGTGGTATGTTGCGAATTTGTGAAAATAGGCATTCAAGGGGTTAACAAATCTTGATTTTTGAAAAGTGTACCGTCAATACTTCATTCTTAGTATATGTTTGCATTGTGTGCACTTGTCTGAACTTTCATCTTTCAAGGAAAAAGTGCCGCTCATTATTCTGCTTTAGCCTTAGTGTATTGTACTGTCTTGCACTCATACATTGTATTTTACTAAACCTACTTCTCTGTTTGTCGTCCTCTCTGTCTGCAGGGAGTGCCTTGGCGAGGCCCATGAGCCGTGTGATTGTCAGATGTGGAGGAACTGGCTGCAGAAAGTCACAGAGATGAAGCCTGAGGAGTGTAAGGCTGCCCCGTTTGTGTCTGTGGGAATTTTCAGTTTTACCGGGGATCGTTTTAACTGCACCTCAGCGAGCTGGCACCACGATAAGGCAGTTAACAGCAGCTGTCAGAGCTCCCTACCAGGATGCGTCCAATATATTTTTATAGCATACTGGCAGCTGTTGAGGTCACTGATATTTGCCAAATGTAAAGTGTGTCTGCAGTAGAGATGTTTTTAATGTGCGTGTTACCTCCACAGTGGCAGGCGTGAGCGAGGCCTATGAGGATGCTGCTAACTGCTTATGGCTGTTGACCAACTCCAAACCGTGTGCCAACTGCAAGTCTCCCATTCAGAAGAATGAGGGCTGCAACCACATGCAGTGTGCCAAGGTAAACACGCCGATGTCTCTGTCAGCACTGTGGCACCATCTGCAAAGATTATATATGTAAAAAAACATGAATTTTGACCTTTAAATGTTGTTAATTCTGTGTTTAATTTCTCTCTCTGTAGTGCAAGTATGACTTCTGTTGGATCTGTCTGGAGGAGTGGAAGAAGCACAGCTCATCAACAGGAGGCTACTATCGCTGCACTCGCTACGAGGTCATCCAACAGCTAGAAGAGCAATCCAAAGAGATGACTGTAGAGGTAAAAGCATTCTCACAGAGCAGATACACACTCAGCTGATCACACACAGGTGCTCACTGATATAAGATACATTCACACAAATATACTTCTACCTGCTCACATTTAAACCTGCAGAAAATACTCCGTCTCCAGTCACATAATACTCGATTGAAGCACATGTTCAGATGCCCTGCAGCACTCAGTCCACTCACACATAGTGAAACGTACACAAGCTGTCTGAATGAAATAGTCTCATTTTGTTACAGGCAGAAAAGAAGCACAAAAGTTTTCAGGAGTTGGACCGTTTCATGCACTATTACACTCGCTTCAAGAACCACGAACACAGCTACAAGGTAACAAACTCTGCATGATCACATTCTACTTTCCGTTCTGATGTCACTACATACGTGTTGAATGTGTGTTTTCTCTCTTCTGCGTGTCAGTTGGAGCAGAAGCTGCTTAAAACGGCTAAAGAGAAGATGGAGCAGCTGAGCAGAGCCTTCATTAGCCGTAAGTGTCTTGCTCTGATCTCAGCCTGTTTAAAGGACCTGCATCTAAATGGAGTTTCAGTAAGCTGCTAGTCAGCTGCAAGTCATTTGCCTGAGAACAGTGTACTTGTTGAAATTGCTCAGACACAAATAGATCATGTCTTTCAAAGCTCAAGCCCAAGCTTTGGCCTGCTTTGGTCATAATACATTAATCCTGTTTCCCTTTATAATGCAGCCTGGCTAAATGTGTGTCTGTGCTTCTGCTGCAGGTGAAGGCACTCCTCCAGACACACGTTTCATTGAGGACGGTGTGTCTGAGCTGCTGAAGACGCGGCGCGTGCTGAAGTGCTCTTATCCATATGGCTTCTTCCTGCAGCAAGGCAGCACCCAGAAAGAGATATTTGAGCTCATGCAGGTAATCTAACACAAAAGTGTCAAGTACACATCCTCTGTAAGAATAAGTCTAACTTTAAAGCCCCTCCAGGGATTTGTTGAACCTGCTGTATTCATTAAATCTAATCCAGTTTCTTTATATATATTCTGTATGTGATGTAGTACATGCAACAATAACAACATGTTCAAAAGAGCAAAGCTAAAAACGGGGTGAACATTTAAAAAAAATAATTTGTACTGGTAAGATTAGATCATTCAGAACTAAACTGCTCAAAACACAGAATTAGTGCTTGTCAAGTCTTTGGCTACTAGTTTCTGTATTTTGTCTGGTCTGGTCTTGGTGTTGTCATAATCATCATCTCCTGCTGAGGCTCTGAAAGACCGAGGCAAACAAACGCATAAAACCATCCTAAATTCATTATAGGCCTCATAAAACATCTTGAAGTAAGAGTTTAATGTGGAAAACTGCTTTCATAACAGGTAAATATAATAACAAGAAAAGCACTGAGAGAGCGCAGTACTCCGCCAAGGCTGCTCAGTCGTTTTATGGTTTCCAACGGATGAAATCTATAAAAAATTTGTGATCCACAGCGGTCGATTTGTAGTAGGATCGCAATCATTTGATCATCAGCAGGTAGCTGACATACTGTTCACTTGTAGTCACAGTTACGCCGTGCCGCTATTTCACAACGATGCAGAAATCTTTAACAAATCCATGGATCCAGACGATAAGCTGCATCACTGCTAAAATCTAATCAGGCGGTTCTTGTGTCATTTCTGAGCTCTGAAAATTTCATCCAAATCTGTTAGTCTGTTTCTGAGTAGTGTTGCTAACAGACAGACAAACAGACGGACAAACCAGTGCCAATCGCCACAGAACTCCGCCTTGTTTCTTGACAGAGTAATAAATGAAATGCGCAGTAGGACTTTTTTATTCATGGGGTCTGTGTGGTTAAAAGTGAAATCAGCAAGTCTGAGCTAATACACCTGTTGTCAGATTCAGAAAAATCCCTCCACGGTCCTTTGACTGTTTGACATGCAGTGTTCAACATAAAATATTTTAAATGTTAATATTTAAACTGAATTCTTAAGTGTTGGTGCAGCTTGTAATTTAGTTTTATACTTAAAGTTAAATCAGCTTCATTGCTGGAGGGCTGGACCCGAATGTCCGAACAGTCGGTCCTGACGGTGGAATCCGAGTATTTATTTTGAGATCTGAATATTCGGATCACAAACGTCCCCCTCAGACGTTATGAAGTGAACTGGAAATTCAAATATTTGTCATTAATTGGGGCCGAATATCCGGAGCCCACAAACTGCTGTTCGGGTCAGCCCTACAATACAGTTACTAGCATAACGGTGTTAAAAACAAGAAGTAATGCTGCTTTAGTGTTAGCATTATTACGCCACATGTTCTTTGCTCATTTTAGTGTCAAAGTTAGAGCGATGTAATGTTTTTTTAGGCACACAAAATATTGAGTGTAGTTAATTAATGAGCACTCCTACAGAGCTTTGCTAAAACATTTGAACATTTGCCTCCATTTCATCTTCCGTCAAACACTTGAACACAGAAACTCGAGTCTCCTGGGAGATAAAGAACATTCCAAATTTGCTCAGCTTATTTTTTTATCTGCAGTTCAAGTTAAACACGATTCGCAAATCCCCTTTTTAAATTTGAATGTCATTTGTCAGCGTCTGAGTTCTCGACTTTCTGTCTTCTCAGACCGATCTGGAGATGGTCGTGGAGGATCTGGCCCAGAAGGTCAACCGGCCGTACCTGAGGACGCCGTGCCACAAGATAATCAGTGCTGCCCGGTTGGTGCAGCAGAAGAGGCAGGAGTTCCTGGCTTCAGTGGCCCGTGGCGTCGCTCCCAACGACTCTCCTGAGCCGCCCCGCAGGAAGTACGATAAGCCCTCACACACACACACACACACACACACACACACACACACACACACACACACACACACACACACACACACACACACACACACACACACACACACACACACACACACGTAGAAAATGTAGTTCACTGCATAGAGACGCTGACAGGGACACAAGTATGAGCATAAATACTTGGTTTCTTGGTTTATCACTGTCAGAAAACATTCTTGTGTGCGCCTTTGTTTCAGTTACCCAGGAGGATCGTGGGATTGGGAGTATCTTGGCTTTGCTTCCCCCGAGGTAAACAGAAAAACTCCTTTAGTTGCACCTCACAGTAAAACACTAACTTTTTTTGTTCTGCTAACCTTTTGGTTCATGCTTAGCTCATGCTACTTCCTAAACCTGTTAGTGCATGACTCATGGCAGCAGCTGACACAGTTTGCTTATTTGTGTTAAGATGGGAAGTCGTCACTCTGTACTGGGAGCAGGAGATCAAAGAGAGAGGCAGTCACAGGTAATGGACCATGGTTTCTGGTCATATTGAGCCAAAGCATGAGCTAAATTCTGTTTTCTTTCTTATGACTATGATGCTGCTCGATACGAAATAGCTTCTCAAGACAGCTGCGTAGAGTTAGCTTTACAATAACCTACGCTGAACGGCTCTTTGCAGGATTATGCTGACATCCAGTACCGTCGCAGACCCAGACCACGGCGCAGAGGTGACATGCTGAGTCTGCACAACCTGAGAAGCAGCAGCAACACACCAGAGACCAGCAGGAGGAGTGACAACTCAGGTCTGGAAAACATCTTAACATTCTGGATAAGAGCCTCATATAAAACCTTACTTAACAAAAAGAGTGTGGGGCGTTTGTCGTACTGTGTTGTGCTGTAGTACTCTTTATTTCTGTATAATACTGTACAGAGCAGAACAGATTTATGGTGACATTTTCACACCATCTCTGGAATCCTGATCCAGATCCATTTCTTGATTCCATTCATAAATTTAGACTTGTCACTTTACCAGACAGCCAGTAAATTGAATTTTACTTTATTGCTTCATCAATCTGGTTCAGTTGAAGCACATGGAGGCATCGATCATCTGGATCAATTTGTAATCGAGCCACACAAAGCGGTCCTTGTTGTAATGTTATGTGTTGTGTTTCAGAAGGCACAGAGAGGAGTGAGGGTCGCAGGAGAGCGCTGGGCTCACTGGATGAAGATGACCCCAACATCCTTCTAGCCATCCAGCTGTCGCTGCAGGAGTCCCGCAGAGAGCGAGGGCTGGAGGGGGGCTAGAGGGGAGAGTGGAGCTGGACAGAGGACTGGAGAGGAGGACAGGTCCCACAGGAGACCTGGGTGATGTCGCTTTGCACTCTCTCTCCACAGAGGGGCCTCCTGGAGCCAGAGGCTCGTCCTTCCCCACTTCCCTCCTGGATCCTCCTCGCCCCCCTAACAGGACAGACTCCACCTCCCAGCCTTCCATATCTAACTCCCTCCCTCTTCCTCCCCCCCCTCCCTCCCTCAGTGCAGAGCTGCTGGAGCTGGGAGACAGCCTTATGAAACTGGGGAACATAACCACTCCTTATGAGCTGGACACACACACACAGGAGCAGCTGTGCTCTCACCACACATACAGCCTCAGCAGCCTCACCGCTCCGTACACCACTGAACCTGCTTACAGCGACTGCAGCCACAGACAAGACCAGACTGCACTGAGTACCCCGTATGTGCTCGATCATATCACCATCACAGACCCCCGTTATGACAGCAAAGAGCAGAGTTACTGCCACTCCACTGCTTATTTAGCTGAGGCTGAACACAGTGCCTCCTGCGCCCTTGAACGTACTCAAAACCCCGCCCATCCTGGTTCGTATAGCAGGGAACAAGCAGCCACGTACGACAGCGCCCCACAACCAGACAGCTCTTACAACCCCTGCCCAGAACACAGTAGCTCTTACACTGCAGAGCGTCCCACCGCCTACGCTCTCGACCGCCCCACGAAGTCCGACCCCCAGCCCCCCGCCCAGTTGTGCCTCCCGTCTCCAGAGCTCGAGCCGGAGCTGCTGCTTTCGCCGGTGATTCCCCCCGGGGGCCCTTTCACCCCCAGCGACCCCCAGAGTCTGGAGGCTTTGGACCCCACAGCCAGTGCTCAGCTGCTGGACAACATCATGGCCTGGTTTAACAACAACATCAACCCCCAGAACAACCCCCAGAGCCTGGCCCTCATCCCCTCCCCACCCACCACAGAAACCGACTCCTCCCCGGACACGCACACTGAGACTGAGACCGAGAGCCAGACCTCCAGGGAGGTGACCCCCGCCCTGATCTGGCAGCCCCTGGAGGGCGAGCCAGAGGTGGACAGAGGGTCGGCAGGTCCCCCAGCAGGTGCTGCGGGCGTGGAGGGCCCGAAGACGTTGAGGCCCAGCACTCTGGAGCTGGAAAACAGAGACGCTGGAGACGAGGGCGTGGATGCAGGGTGTGTGGCTGACCTGTCGCTGGACGAAGCACACACACACCCGTGCTCACACTCCCAACGTGGAAACAGTCCCGCACACACTGCCCCGGCCACAGAGAGAGACTTGGACCTGGTCCTTCAGTTAGAGGAGGACCGGTCGCCTGAGTGGGAGGAGCAGGAACACCTGGTGTGACAGAACAATGTAGAGGGAAGGTAGAGCCAAGTGCAGGAAGAGATCAGAGCGAGCGATGGAAGAAAAAGAGGAGAAATGAGAGTGAAGCACTGATAGAGAATACAGGATTTAATAGTGATGCCTCTGTTAAAGATGCTGGTCTTTGGGGGTTTGAGTGTTTATTGTCTGTATTATACTGTATCTAGAGAGGACATGAAGCCCTGCGGACTTTGTCCAGTAACGATGATGTCATACGCAGTTTGATTATTTTTAAGTGCTTTTCTGTCTGCTCTAAACACAGGCATTATTCTTTGAAGCAAATGAGTGTTTAAAACCAAGTACATCAATGGAAAAGCTACTGATATCATACCACAAACAAAGCGACACGTTTCTTTGTTTTCTTCTTTTATTTATTCCCCTGCCTCTCGTGTTCGTCTTCTCCGTTTTGTTCAGGGTGAAGTTTTGGTGCTGATCACGCTGAAATCCAAACTTGCCTCGTCTAACAACACTTGATTAACACACTGACCCAACCATGAGCCCGTTCAGAGCTCCGGGAGCCAAATATGACGATAGCTGTAACCTTTGGAGCCTGTTTAGCGTGCTGTACAATCAGAGGGCCTGATTCTGGTTTTTGGACCTTCAAGCACACTGTGCCTGTTTTGTTAGTGCCAACACACTACTGATTCTTTCCCTTTGGTGACCCGTCTGCTGCAGAAATGTCACACTGCTGCGGCGTGCTTTAAAAGTAGTCCACTCAGAAACTGTCTCGTCCCCCTGCAGAGGAAGGTCAGTCAGCTACAGAGCCCTTAAGCTTAGTGGAGACTCGGTGTGATGGGTGCTTGTTTTCAGGAGGGACTGTCTGTTTTTGCTGCTCAATGCACCGTCCGGCTACTTCCAGACGGCATCAGAGATGAGCTTTCATCCATCATCCCGTGTGCAGTATTTTACAATCACTTTGGCTCAGTATTTGTTTGCAAAACTCTTGACTGCAAACCAAATTTTGGCACCGAATCTCACATAAACCACCAAATGAAATGAAATGAGGTAATACATCAAACAGTATAGAATAAGTTTGTCTCTGAATTTTAATAATGCTGTCAAACGGTAATTAAATTCATCAAAACGAAGCGAGCAGCAGAGGGGGAAAAAAAGCCATTTATGCTGAAGAGTGGACTCAAAATTATGAATTAAAGGTGGAGTCAGCGATACTAATCCAATATATTTGTTGTCAAATTGCTCCAGACTCCACCTTTAATATCGTTTAAAAAGAAAAAAAAAACAGAATGGATAGCAGACTTCCTACACACAGAGTTTAGTGCTTCACAAGAGGCACCGATTTCCATTGACTGGATTTAATTAAATTGATAAACAAAATAAAATATGCAGCAGCACTTTAAGTGTAGATAAAAATCTGACTTTACATTCCAGTGCAGTCTTCATACAAGTCAAAAATAATGGCTGGTTTTGTCTTCTAAAACACTACAAACATTTAATTTTAGCACAGTTTACACTACTGAATGTGTTGTAGTATTTGCTCAGTAAAGTGAACATGAAATTCAGTTCACACATTAAGAGTTTTACACATTAAATCTGAGCCAAAGCCAACCTAAAATAAAAAATACTGTAAATAAAAGCTAATTTAAAGGATTTCTAATTGTTTTCATCATATCTGTCCCACTACTGATGGCTACTATGGAGGACATGGGTTGGGTTTTACTGTAATTTAACCTTTTTATTCCTTTATTCCTCATTCTAGAGACGTGACATTTCTTCCAGTGGAGACCAGAGTTGTTGGGGTCTGTGTGCCTTTTTTGTTTATTTGTTCATTTTGTTGGTATTTATTATTAGTGTCATTGCTTTTTTAAACATGCTGAGCAAAGTTGCTGATGAAAAATAATGAAATAACACACCACTCTATACACTGATATATGCTTTATCGATACACCCTTGGTTTATCTTAACTTCAGTGGCAGTTCCCGATTTTTTTTTCTTTCTTTTTTTGTTCATTTTACTGAATCAAAAACAGTTTTGAGGCTGTCTGAAGGAATCCATTTCCACTTTCTGTGGACTTTCAGCGGATTTGATTTCACGAGGCCCTTTAAATGTGACTCCTGGGTTGTTGTTCAGCCTCAATCTTTAAAACTTTCTAGCCCAAATATAATGTTTACAAAGGAAATTAAACACTGCCTGCTGTGATGAGATATGATTTGGTGCTTTTGGGGACTGAAATGATAATAATAATGGAGTGTTTTGATGATACTTTTATGGCAAACAAATGTAAAGAAATGCTGTGTAAGAACAAAGACTGACTCGGTTCATAATACTCCATCTGGTATCACTTATAATTAATAGTCTTGAGCTTTTTTAAAGTGTGAGATCGGAGGTGACGGAGGCTAAAATGACAGCTTATGTGTCTTTTTATTAAACTGTGAAGGTGCTGAAGGTTGGTTTACACACTTTAGGGTTACACAGTGCAGCGGTAAAAACATTAAATCTGGAGTCTTTATTTTGCACAAGCATGCTGCTGACAGGCAACATGTGGACTAACGGTGGTTTTCTTGTTTTGTTTTTTCATTTGGAATCGACAAATGCTGTCACACAAAATGGTCGTGTGCCATTTTAAACTTCACGCATAATGTTTTATAATTTATTGCTCCCTCAGCCAACGACAGAAGAAATGAAATTGCACTCTCATAGATTATACTTGATACATTCCCAGCTGGGTAACAGAAAGGTTTGATGTGTGGCCAAAACTATAAATGAAAGTGTCAGTGCAAAGTTTACTCTCAATAAAAAGAACTGAAAGTGTGTTGCTGTGAGAATTCTTTTTAGATTGTTCTCATTTTTAAACATCCTTCAGGAAAAACAGCCTGCTTAAATCTTATTTTACTGTATGTGGATTATTGATCAGCATTCCCATCATTTTGTAAAAGTTGTTTGAAAATCCCAGAAGTTCTTCTAAAACACTAAATATTTTTAAGGTATCTTTACAATGTTTAAACTCTCCTCCAGTCATCTGGATGAAAATAACACCTTTAACCCTCCTGTTGTCCTCACTTACAGGCACCAAAAAATATTGTTTCCTTGTTTTAAAAAAATCCAAAAATTCAGCAAAAAAATTCCCCAAATTTCTAAAAATTTGCAAAACCTTCAGGAAGAAAATTCCAATAATTCATTAAAAATTTGCCTTGAAAGTTTTATTTTAAAAAATATCCCCCAAATGTGGCAAGAAAATTCTTGTAAATATTTTCAAAAAATGGGCAAAAATCTTCCTAAAAATATCTAAAGTGATTACACATATATCAGTAAAACTTCTGAGAATTTCTTTAAGAACATTCACATAAAAATCAACCAAAATCCAGCGAAATTCACTGGATTTTGGTTGATTTTTTTGTGTGTGAATGTTCTTAAATAAACATTTTTAACATTTCTATTTTTCCACCAAAAAATGTTCAAATTGCCAGTAGGTGAGAATGTGAGTGTGATTGTTTGTCTGTGTACGTAGCCCTGCGACAGACTGGCGACCTGTCCAGGGTGTCCCCTGCCTTCGCCCGAGTCAGCTGAGACAGGCTCCAGCACCCCCCGCGACCCTAGTGAGGATAAAGTGGTGTATGGATGGATAGATGGATGTTCCTCCTTCCGCCGTCACGTGGCGCTGTTTTTCTCTGGTCCGTTTCTTTGCTGTTGTCGCCCTTCCAATGACGTCGTATCTGCGCGACTCAAACGTACCTAGTACATCAGCGGCCTGTTTTCAGAGGATCGCTGCAATTTTTTTCTCTCCGGTGGAGAATTTCTCTCTGCGGTTCATCACCATCATGAAACTAGTCAGGTAAGCGGCAGCGAGAAGTCACCGTTTACCGACGACGTGAATATTAGCTGATAAACTGGAGGCGGTGGGGCTGGATGGATGTAGATTTAAAGTGGAGCGGCGGGATGAGGCGGGAAGCGCTGCCGGGATGAATGGAGGCTGTCTAGTGATACAATAACCCGCCGGGCTCCAAACTCTGATATAACCCAAAATATATACCCATATCTATATGTTAGTGTAATTAATGCTCGACTGGGTTAGTTGCAGTTATTGTAGTATTTAAAACAAGCTTTTATTACCGTATTAACGCTACGTGGATGTTAGTTTAGCCTCAGGCCCAGTTTCTGTTCAGCTACTCTCTGCAAACTTGTTCACTTTCTTCTTAAAATTGAGCAACACCTGCAACCAGAAAGCTAGGTGTGCATTTATAATTCTTTTAGCTCTTAAACTGAGAGGGTTTGCGCTGTTTCCGTCGCTTCCTCGGAGTCTCTTTGTTTTGGTGCTGAAGGCTACATGGCTAGTAGCTAACAGCAGTGTTGTGCCTTAAACTGTTATCATGTCTCTGAACTGTTTTATCTGCTCTATTGTCTACATTATAACCAGCCTTGTTGTTTTGCCTGCTGAAATTGCTTTCAAACACCGTATTTATCTTATATAATGTGCTATAACGTGCTAGGAGGCCCTACATTGTGACTTAAATGTTAATAATGCATTAAATTGACTTGACTTAATTCAGGAGGGTTCCATTTAACAACTGTAGCCCATATAATCTTGTTAATCATAGCCTTAACATTGGAAACAACACTACACTATTGCCTGTAGTCACCCTAAATGCTATGTCTGAGTGTGCTATTAACCGATAAACATTAGTTTTGGGTCAACTGGCAGACTTCAGACTAATCTCTTTAGCAAGTTGTGAGGTACAAATGTGAAATGTTGCGTACAGATGTTCATGTGCTCATGCTGAAATCTTATTCATTGGTGCTTGCAGGTTTTTGATGAAGCTCAGCCATGAGACGGTTACAATCGAACTGAAAAATGGCACCCAGGTCCACGGCACCATCACAGGTAAGAACCAAGATTTCATTCAGTTGCAGAAATGCTACTTTTTACATTTTTAGGGAACAAAGGTCTGTCAAGGCTTATATTTTTGAAGGAGTAGGACTGTCCTAATAATTATAGCTGCAACTCACAATTGTTTTTAATTGTTAGGTCAAATAATCTGTTTGTTTAATCTGTCATTTTTTCAAATGCTTGATTACTTCCTGTATCTACGCAAAGTGTCGGAAAATGGACAAAAATGTAGATCAGTGTTTCTCAAAGCTCTAGATGAAGACGATCTATTGCCGTGCTTTGTACTGAAAGATATTCAGTTTACTGTCATAGGAGAGTAAAGAAATATCTGGAACTCATACTAAAACATTGCTTAAGCATAGACTAATCTCCTAATACATCTGTTTACTCTACTTCAGGTCATTTTCTGTTCATCTTTCTAGTTTTTAGTATTAGTATTGAGTCACTTTACACACTTAAGACACTTGAGCTAACAATGTATTTTTTTAAATGTACAGTTTCTGTTGTGAGACAGCTGAATGAGGAATAAAACTAATGTGACTGTAAGTTATTGTTGTTGCTGTTGTCACACAGTTGTGCTCTCTTATTGTCTTTCTCTGGTCTGATGCAGCTACTTCTGTCTTCAGTAAATTTCAGGGTGGATAATAGGTGGCGACTGTGTTCATTTTAAGGTTTTTTTCATACCTTTTTTTTCTGTTTTTGTAGGTGTTGATGTGAGCATGAACACCCACTTGAAGGCGGTGAAAATGACCCTGAAGAACAGGGAGCCCACTCAGCTGGAGTCTCTCAGCATCCGTGGCAACAACATCCGCTACTTTATCCTGCCGGACAGCCTCCCGTTGGACACCTTACTGGTGGACATCGAGCCAAAGATCAAGTCCAAGAAGAGAGAAGCAGGTCAGTACTATTTTAAAAACAGGAGTATTATCCAATATATGCTTTCCTCTTATGTTGCTTTCTCAGTCGGGTCGTATGGAATTATCAGTGGAAGGATTCGGGCTGCTTTTTTGTGGTTGATTGTAAAACATTTCAGATTATAGATATTGTTATGTTAGTGCAGGTTGTATAGATTTACTGTGATTACCTTATTGCATTAGTGTTCTTCCTGGTATTAACATGTGCCTACAAACACTTGTTTCTTTGTAAAAATCATGCTATTGAACTTTATGTCATCCATTTCATCTCTCTGCTCCCTCATATTACTCAACCTGTTTGCTTTGCAGCACTGGTCTGGAGTCATAAATTATCGACATTTTTGAGCGAAGACAGAGTTATGTGATCAGTTAGTCTGTCATCTGGTCAGCAAGATTACACAAGAATTTAGTGGTCAGCTTGAGCTTAAATATGGGAACAACATGTTTTAAATGTAGGTAAAAATCGTGCAATAGAGCATTGTTCTTGGTGGAGGATGTGATCTCTAAATGTCTTTCTAGGTTTTCTAACGTTTTGATCTAAATGGGGCAATGTAGGTTGTTTTATTATATTTATTTTTATCACATGCTGCTGAATGGAAAGTGGTGGAGGCTATTGTTGTACTGCTATGTCACTGTTACAGGGACAACAATGATGAAACATGCTTTTGTTTTTTTATGGTATGGCAGTAATCTGATGGAGAGCATTTTCTGTGATAATGCAGGATTTTTGATGACAATTCACTTTATTGCTGGTTCTGTATCCACAAACATGCGACTATGTTTAGTTGTTCTAACAATACAACAGGTCACAGCAACCTACATGCAAGATAAGATGATGCAAAAATTAATGAACAAACTTTTTTTTTCCCTGACACAACACTCAACATTTTTTTGTTGTGTGTCATTAATGTGAGTGTGGCTGTACTCTATTGAGAGGCCAACACACTAAAAACAAGTGGAGAATGATTAATAAGGGCATGATGCCAAACTAGTTGATCTGTAATAGCTGTATGATGACTTGGCATTTATTCGTTTCTCCTTAATGTTGTCCTGTAATTCATTTATTCCTCTCACTTTGGTAAATTGTGCATTTATTGAAGAGCATCGAGTATTACATCTTCCTGCCACAATATCTTACGTTATTTCAGTTTCCAACATTGAGCTTATGGGGATGTGAGTTGCTCTTTTTTTTATTAAGTTTTATTAGGATTGTCATTGAAAGCTGAAAACATCCTGCCTCTCTGTGAGGAAGACAAATGTTAATTTACGATAATGTGGTTATGCATCTATGTCAAATCTGGGGGGGTTTAATTCAGCTCAGAATCAGAAAAGCCTGCATTACCAAATGAGTACACACAAGGAATTTGACTTGGAGTGTAGACATGTAGTACCTAGGAACAACAGACAGTCAAATAATAAATATACAAATCTAAATCTGTGAAATTCAAAATAAAAGATGCTAGAAGTATAAGAAGTACTATTTAAAGTAAGCGTAAACAAAGTACTGTTTAAAAAAAAAAAGACAAATTTCCTTAGAACAGGGTTATAAATTAAAATACAAGTTAAGTAAATTGCAATATTGCACATTGTTATTAAGGTATTGCACTGTGAAGGTATCACACATGGGGTTGAATACTGTAAATGTATTGAATGTTGCACTGGACTAAATGTTTAATCATCCTCACAACTATTCTTTGTTGCTGCTGAGTGTTTGACTGTTGATGTGTTTCCTCTCAGTGGCTGGACGGGGACGAGGCAGAGGGCGAGGGCGTGGCAGAGGAAGGGGACGAGGACGAGGTGGTCCAAGGAGATGATCACACAGCTGTTTCTCATCACCTCACTGTTTGTACAGGATTATTTTTTTTCTTTTGCTCAGAGGAAGTGATTTGTGAATTTGTGTCCTTATGTGTTGTTTTTGGTTTTTTTCCCCCTTATTTTGTACATTAAAATGCTCCTTTTTCAGAGGATAAACTTGACTCGGTGCATTATTGCAGCTTTGGCGACTCTGTTTCATTTTATTTTCTTACGTTGTTTTAAAACGAGGTTGAATATGGTGGTCAGAGGACATTTCCACGCAAAGACACTTTCTTAGCATGGAAATGTCCTCTGACCACCAAAAGCTAATTATTAGTTCTGAATAATCTGACTGAGTTCGGTTTATAAAGTCTCAATTTCCTTCCACAAGTTTTCCTCAACAAACGCTATGTTCTCAATCACTAAATGGAGCCCTTAAGTAAACGTGTTTAGGAAATTGCGACACAAGACTGCCCAATACCAATAAATGACTGTTTTACTAAACAACCTTCTACTAAAGCCAATCAATATTACACCATGAATATACCTTTATTATCTGCAAGTACTAGAGTATAATCCCGAGGAAAAGCAAGGCAAGTTTCGAACATTTTTCTAACAAGTGTTTTACAAAGTGCATTAATGTTTTTTTTAAGAATAAATAATCAAGAGAATAAAATACTAATACCTTTAGTAAAAGTGCACAGAAGTTTAAATGAGAATTCGTAAAGTATGTCAAAGTGTACACTAAAGGCAGCGGATGAAAGAACAATCTTTAGCTTAGTTTTAAAATGACTACATTTGAGGTTAATCTAGTTACTTAAAATTGAAGAAGCATATAAGTGCGAGAATTTTCTAATTTATTAACGTTAAATATTTAGTTCATGTTAATATTTATATATATTCTCATTATTTGGAAGGATTTTGATAACTTTAAAAAGAAGCTTTAGTTCACTCTCTATTACAGTGTTTTGTTTTTTTCAAAAAGAGGCAAGGTATTAGATTTCTATCCTGTATTAGATATTTCTGTCCTCTCAGACTGTTAGCTTAGCATTTGAACCGGAAATACTTGAAAGTGACGTTAAACCGGCTGATAAATAACAATAAAAACAGAGACGCAGCCTCTGTCTGTGTCCACAGTTTCTTTATATGGTAATTATTCTAAACAGGGAGTTAAATGATTTTTTTTACACTTTAATTGCGAAAGTTGCGTGTTTTTAAAAATCGTTTCAATAGCGATGTTGCTAGCATAGCCGTCACCTGCTTACCTTTAGTGCTCCTACTATTCGGTCCGTCTCTGCTTCACGGCGGGACGAAGTCAGCCTTCGGTCCCGGTAAATAGCTGGTTCAGCTGGTCTTAGCGGTAGTAATACCAAGAGAAAGATGTCGTCTGCTGCAGCTACCGATCGCTTCATGTATTTCGCATTTGGAAGTAACTTGTTGAGGGAGAGACTGCAGCTGGCGAACCCCTCAGCGACATTCTGCACCACGGGACGGCTCAAGGTTCGTATAGACACTTGCGGCAGACAACGCGTTCATGTCGTGTGGAAATGACCAAAAACAACAGCGGTTTCTCTACATTTAGGTGCTGTATCCGACAACAACCCGAATATTCAGCTTCGGTTGTTTGTACAATACGTGTGACACGTGTGTGATTATCAGCGATTTAATTTCTGTGTTGTAAGTTTTGCTAATTTGTCACATGAACGCTTTCAATTTGAGAGCGTTCACGACAGGACGTGAACGCAGCATCGCCTCAGGCTTGATGTCCGGTTTACCAGCCAGTGAGGGGGAAAACCGGGCAAAACATCCAGCATGGGCGTAGGTTTTACCTGAATATTGAGGGGCCGCAATGTCAAACATTTAATTCCCAATGAAAGTGTGTTTCATGCACTAGTTTGTGCCTCTTTGCATTAATTCATTGAGGAAATGTAAAGGAAACACAATTTACAGGCAGGCACCATGTGAAAATTCTAATAGTAGCTATAAGAGCAACATGCAATCCTGACAATTATTTCATCTGTAGATCATTGATTTGTATGCCATAACACATATGCACACTCTTCTGTGTTTTGGAGGGTGTAACCTCTTTAAATGTGACAACTTTAGTGATAAAGGAATTGATTTTAATTAGTTTAGTAAACTTTGGACTTTAATAACTCATGATAAAATATGGCACCTGTGTTTGATATGCTGAAGGAATAAGACCTGCCCTGTTGAAGGCTTTGTTGTGTCAATGAGTAATGTGAGAGTCCTTGAATAGAGAGCTAATTTTGATTTTACTTCCTGTTTTTATTGTAACAGTTTTTCATAATACATAGGATGAAAACATGTCCTAAATACTGAGGGGAACATCACACTGAAATCTTTGTATGTGGCATTTAGTGTGTTGTTTAACCCGCAAAGATTACTATCTAGTTATCTTAATGTCGACAAATTTCATCCCTAAACTGATGAAAGTTACCAAACCAGTACTATTTGTTTCATAGACCTCGAATATCTGTGGTAAATTTCACAACAATCCTTTCAAATGTTGCACAAAAGCAAAAATGTCAACCATATGATGGTACCAGAGAGAACCACACATGTAATTGTCTTTACATGGCCATGGATTGTACTCATTTCTTACTGACTTGACATAGTCTTCATTAACTTACCTTGAATAGTGTCGGTAATTAGCCAGCTGCTAAACAGGTGTGCAGCACCTCTTACTTCAGGTGAGGAAATCAGCAAACGAGCGCTGCAACCCATCTGTGTTTTTTTTTATCCATTTTTCTCTCAAACAGCCCCTTTTTATCCTGTCATAAAATGCAGCTTTTCACTGTGTCCTAATTAAAATGTCACTCTTTATGTTGTCAAAATCACCAGTTGTACATGCATTCAAAATTTTATAAAAGGCTTTTTACAAAAAAAACACCCTAAATTCAGGTCCTTATACAGTCTAGTATATGACTTTTTAGTGTGCTAGAGCATAGTAAATTGTAATCAAATTCGTTTTTTTATTCTGTCAAAAAGGCGCTCTTCACAGTTTTGTCATGAAAACACCGCTTTTTAGGCAGTCAAAATCATCTAAAATGAAGTTTGCCATACAGTCAAAAACAAAGGCTTTTACAGTGTTTTTCTGTACAGCAATGAGCCTTTCTTTTTGTTCTACATAGCCAAAGAGTTCAGAAGTTGTGATCAATCAGTGAAGAGCAAAGCCAAACCAAAGCAATGTTTTGATGAAAAGATAGATAGATAGATAGATGTGGCACTGACACATTTAAGTAGCGATGACTTACTGCACTATTGGTTGTCTGTAGTAATAATAGTAACTGTGTCTCTCCACAGCTGTCCCAGTGACAACTTACAGCTTGTATTAACACGAGTATTTCCAGTCAATTCATTTATACAATAACAATGATGAAATATGTGACTACCCATAATGGAAAGCTATAAAGGAAAGCTTTTGTGCAGCAGTAGGATGAGAGTTTTACATAAGTGGATTTAGACCAGAGTTATTGCTACTTTAGGACATCATTTAGAAAACAAGTGTTGCTGTACCACCTCCTCAGATGAAGCAGCTGCAACAACAGCACCAGAGTTTAGCGAGTGCAGCCGTGCTGTTATGACCAACAGGCTCACTGGGGACTCTGCTGAACCCACAAACAGAACCGCTCATTACATCACAGGAACATAAAAGACATTTTGTTAGACAGACACAATGCCTCATCGCTGTTTGGTGTTTTGTCCTGCCAGCCGTCACCACCTCCTGTGTGTGTGTGTGTGTGTGTGTGTCTGTATGTGATTGTGTATGCATGTGCAGGACTATGTGCTGAACTTTGGCCTGTGGGAGAGACATGTGGACAATGCATGGCACGGCGGAGTGGCCACCATCGAGTTCTGTCCAGGCGCAGAAGTGTGGGGGGTGATCTGGACAGTGAGCAACGAAAACCTCACGAGCCTGGACAAGTGAGACGCAAAAACACATGTTATAGTCTAGAAGGTTAATATGTAATTGTGGGACTTTTTGTAACATAACTGACAGGTATCAGTTGACATTTTTGCTGTTTTCAGGCCTAAAATCAACAACGTTGCCTAAAACCAAACACCACATGGCATTTTTACTCAAAGATTCTTCTAAATATTATATATACAATTGAGTAAAATTGAAATTGAAAATTATTTATAAAGATATTGTCGTAAACCTGTTCCACACTTGACTCACACTGCTTTATATTAAATAACGCAGAAAGCCTTGGAGTCTTCCAGTCTTTTCTTCAGGAGGAAATGACATCATGTGGAGCAGGTCATGTGATCTGGAATTTTACACACGTCCTTGAGAGGTGGTTTTGTAATGGGTAACTTAGTTGAAAGCGATTTCTCAGACACAGATACAATTTGATATATTGCCAAAAAAGAAATATCTGTCATGATTATCTCAACTTAATAAAAAGAACACAATCAAAACCATTTTGAATAAGCTAATTTTAGTATTGTTTACACACGTGGACAAAATTGTTGGTACCCCTCAGTTAAAGAAGGAAAAACCCACAATTCTCACTGAAATCACTTGAAACTCACAAAAGTAACAATAAATAAAAATTTATTGAAAATTAAATAATCAAAAACAGCCTTTACTTTTGAATTGTTAATTAACATAATTATTTAAAAAAACAAACTAATGAAACAGGCCTGGACAAAAATGATGGTACCTCTATAAAAGATTGAAAACTATTTGACCAGAGTGACATGATTAACTCAGGTGTGTCATTTAATTGACATCACAGGTGTTTCCAAACTCATAATCAGTCAGTCTGCCTATTTAAAGGGAGACAAGTAGTCACCCTGCTGTTTGGTGAAAAGGTGTGTACCACACTGAACATGGACAACAGAAAGCGAAGGAGAGAATTGTCCCAGGACATCCGAAAAAAAATATAGACAAACATCTTAAAGGTAAAGGCTATAAGACCATCTCTAAACAGCTTGAAGTTCCTGTGACAACAGTGGCTCATATTATTCAGAAGTTCAAGACCCACGGGACAGTAGCCAACCTCCCTGGACGTGGCCTCAAGAGGAAAATTGATGACAAATTGAAGAGACGGATCGTTCGAATTGTATCCAAAGAGCCCAGAGCAACCTCCAAAGAAATTAAAGGTGAACTCCAAGGCCAAGGTACATCAGTGTCAGATCGCACCATTCGTCGTTGTTTGAGCCAAAGTGGACTTCATGGGAGACGACCAAGGAGGACACCACTGCTGAAAAAAACTCATAAAAAAGCGAGACTGGAATTTGCAAAAATGCATGTTGACAAGCCACAAAGCTTCTGGGAGAATGTCCTTTGGACAGATGAGACCAAACTGGAGCTTTTTGGTAAGGCACATCAACTCTATGTTCATAGACTCAAAAAGCAAGCATACGAAGAAAAGAACACTGTCCCTACGGTGAAACATGGAGGAGGCTCAGTAATGTTTTGGGGCTGCTTTGCTGCATCTGGCACAGGGTGTCTTGAAAGTGTGCAAGGTACGATGAAATCTGAAGACTATCAAGGCATTCTGGAGAGAAATGTGCTGCCTAGTGTCAGAAAGCTTGGTCTCAGTCGCAGGTCATGGGTCTTCCAACAGGACAACGATCCAAAACACACAGCCAAAAACACCCAAGAATGGCTGAGAGAAAAGCGTTGGACTATTCTAAAGTGGCCTTCTATGAGCCCAGATCTGAATCCCATTGAACATATGTGGAAGGAGCTGAAACATGCCATTTGGAGAAGACACCCATCAAACCTGAGACAACTGGAGCTGTTTGCTCATGAGGAGTGGGCCAAAATACCTGTTGACAGCTGCAGAACGCTCATTGACAAATACAGAAATCGTTTAATTGCAGTGATTGCCTCAAAAGGTTGTGCAACAAAATATTAAGTTATGGGTACCATCATTTTTGTCCAGCCCTATTTCATTAGTTTGTTGTTTTTAAATAATTATGTTAATCAACAATTCAAAAGTAATGGCTGATTTTGATTATTTAATTTTCAATAAATTTTTATTTATTGTTACTTTTGTGAGTTTCAAGTGATTTCAGTGAGAATTGTGGGTTTTTCCTTCTTTAACTGAGGGGTACCAACAATTTTGTCCACGTGTGTAGCTAAATAGGTCGTTGTTATTCATTTGAGACCGTTATTTAGTTGACATTTTTGAGATATCCGGTCATTTTGTATTAATAAGTGATTTTTTTCCATAATAAGACATGATCATAAGGAACATTATGTTTTTTTTTAATTTTTTAAACTTTTAATAAAAATGCATGCAAGATATATCCCATGTACTTCAAAAGTCCCTCAATTATATATTGACCCTCTAAGTTAATGTGTCTAGTTTTAACAAACGCAGTGGGTTTTTCTGTGTCTTTAGCCAGGAAGGGGTGAGTCAGGGACAGTATTCTCCCCTGGAGGTCTCAGTGGAGACTGATGAAGGACTGATGCTCTGCAGGACGTATCAGATGAACAACTTCCATGCCTGTCCTCCTTCTCCTCAGTACAAACAGGTGTGAGGCTTGTAAACACACACCAGTCCTCAGAGAATACACTCCACTTAAAAGTCTAACATTGTGCCTCTTTTCAGCAAATTAATCCAGGTCTCATATGTCCTCACAGTGTTTCTTTTAGTTTGACTTTTGAAATTCAACAGATGGGCCAGACCAGCATCAGATGATTGGAGATTGTGCAAACTAATATGAATTACATGTTAAAGACAATACTGACAAAGTAAAGAATATTCGCAGTCAGTTTCAGTGGGAACAGTGTTGTTGGTCACCCTTTTTTGCCAGTGTCTGGTGTCAAAGTTTCTTCAAGAAACTTAATGAACCGACGATGCTGAAGCCATCTCCGTCCTATAAAGTTAAGGAGTTTTACGACTGGCTTCAGAACATGATCAAGATGCAAAACAGACTTACAGAGCGCTTCCTAATGGATTATGCAGTGTAGGAAAATCACATCCAGCTCAGGGTTTTCCTCCTTTACTTCACCTTATCCTGGATTCTTTTTAGCAGCCCGACGTTTCCTGTCGAGTTTGGCGACCCATCAGTGTTGACATTGGCGACTTTCCACCACGGCAGCTTAATCCTCTGGATGACCCCAGACACCCTGTCCTACAAGTCCTCTCCACGTATTTTCCCCTTCATGGATTCCATGGTCAAAAATCCTCCGCTGTCCCAAAATGTTCATTAATCCTTCTAATAAAAACTAAAAGCTGAGCAGTGTCTTTTATGTCATTACTTTCGTCAAGTGCTAATGAATAAGCTTGAAGAACTCCGCTCTTTCGTTCAGTGAGCTGGCTAAGTCTTCGTCCATTAGTTCAACTGCTGATAAACTTTTTTTTTTTTTGCTCTCTGGACACAGGAGACCTGCTGTCTCTACCATGCATTCTTTCAAAAACTCCCCTTCGGAGAAAGGCTTGCTAGCCTTTGGTATTTTTAATGCTAGCAAATAACTTGCCTTCGTGCTTGACTCTTGAATGGCAGTTTGCCGAAAAAACGTAATTCTGCTGAGTCTGTAAACTCTGACCGTAGCTGTCCGTTCTTGCGCTGACTGGCTGCTAGCGTCGTTAGCATGCTTCGTGGAAAAGTGCTGGCTGATATCGTATTCTTTAAAAAACGCAACGGTTTCATTGCAAATAAGACATACAGCCTTTGAACGGACTTCAGCGAAAAAAAAATTTAGTAGTCCGCTCCTTCGACACTCACTTTATGAACCAACAAAGGTCACTTGTGTCTGGAGCGCCATCTAGTGGGGTCAACAGAAACGTCGGGTACTGCAGGGGAAGGCCAAATGAATGTGGTCTTTACTGTAATTTCGTTAATTCTAATATTGACAACATTTTTCGCAGGCCGGATTGAAAAGCTCAACGGGCTGTATGTGGCCCAGGGGCCGTAGTTTGCGCATACCTGGTCTATGGTATCGAAGGCAGCACTTGCATCCAGTACAAATGTACAAGTACAATGTCTTGATATCTCACAAGCTTTTATTTTACACCTCTGTGGTTACAATCACCACAAAACACAATGCAATAGGACTTTCACCATTTGGGACCTTTAAGCCATAAAACTGTCTGCAGTGACTGAGACATTAAAAGTTACTTGTTAACTAAAGGAATATTGTTGTGTCTTAATCAGGACATTAATTGTTGTGCTTTATTGTGTTTCCTGTCAGGTGGTGTGTCTGGGTGCGGAGCAGAATGGCCTCCCAGACGAGTACCTGAAGAGGCTGGAGGCCATCGAAACCAACACCTACAGCGGCCCCTCAATCCTCGATCAGATCAAATCAGTCATGAAGTAGACGTTGCATTTTAGTTACTGGGTCTTGAACTTGAAATTGACAGTTGACGAAAAGATATTAGCTGTTCTGAGAACATGAAGAATGGGACAAAGTAGAGAATCGCTTATGAGCTGGAGATGTGGTGACAAAGAAGTTTGATCAAAAAAAAATCTCAACATCTTCAGCTTAGTAGAGTTTAGGTCTTCAACTGCATCTCTGCCTTCTCTATTACCTTAATCATGCTAGAGTGCCATGCAGATGTTTCTGTTACTGTAAATAACTCAGCACGGAAAAGAGGCCCTAATTTCCAGATGGCACAAAGTTACAGATGATGTGTTTCTAAATTATTTTAAGGAACTTTCATTTTCCTATTTTTTAGTTTGAAATTGAGGAAAAGGGCCCAAATTACGTATGCATCATACATGGCCAGTACTCAGCAGCAGCTCTGGTGGAAGTATCACAGCTTGTATAAACACTTTTTTCTCTAGTCATTTACAGCTTGTTTGGCAGATTTATTCTCATTTCTCTTGCAAGAATGAGCAAATATGTGCCAAACAAGCACTCCTCCTCCTGGTTCTGTGAGATTCTGGGCTGCCTCGCATCTTTTGAGTTGCAGCCACAGATTCTTCATTTCATTTGGGTTCATTTCTGGGGACTGTGAAGACTACTGACAAGTCTTAAGGTAGTCCATAGTAGATTCTGAGGTGTGTTTGGATTATTACCCTCATCGTATTGTTTGCTTCTAGAGTTTGCTGCTGCTTTAACTATTTCTATTTCAGCGTCAGGACTTTTTACAAAATGCATCAGGCTTCTTTAGATGCTCATTTGCAAAACAAGACAGGTTTTCTTCTGATGACTCTTCAGTGAAGCTCATATTTGTGTAGGTGTTGCTGCACAGCTGTCTGATAGATCTTCCTGTGTTTTGATTTGCCTTTCTAATAATCATACAAGCAATTCTCTCTGAAAGTTTTCTCAGCCTTCTGACTTCCTCTGGACCTCCACTCATCTGATCAGCTGCTATTTCTGGATTACATAATGAAAGCTCCTTCTTGTAGCATTCTCCTGCTTTTTGAGCATCGATTATTTTAATTTTTAGAGTGCTGTTGGGATACGGTTGCTTTGAAATGCTGATCCTGAACAAACCATAACAAGCTAATTAAGGGTGAGGGTTTTCTAAGAGGGCTGCACAGTGGACTAGTGGTTACCACTCTTGCCTTGCAGCAAAAAGATCCCCGGTTCAAATCCTGGGGTGGGCCTGGGATCTTTCTGCATGGAGTTTGCATGTTCTCTCTGTGCATGCGTGGGTTCTCCAGGCACTCTGGATTCCTCCCACAGTCCAAAAATTTGCTAAGGTTAACTGGTTACTCTAAATTGCCCATAGGTGTGAATGTGTGATTGTTTGTCTGTATATGTAGCCCTGTGACAGACTGGTGACCTGTCCAGGGTGTCCCCTGCCTTCGCCCGAGTCAGCTGGGATAGACTCCAGCACCGCCCACGACCCTAGTGAGGATAAAGCGGTGTATAGAGAATGGATGGATGGTTTTCTAAGAGCCTGAATCTCTTTGGATGCATTAACATTTGCGTGGTGCTCATTTCTTTTATTTTTTCCACTTTAGAATTGATAAAATACAGCACTAAACATGTTTAAACTGTTGAAGACACTGCTTCCTATTTGTGGCTTTTGGAGATCAGTTCTTTTTCTATTCACATTGCTGTTCACAGAAGGAAATCTTTTGACTCTCATGTCGCTCTATATCTAATTTCAATCATAGTTTAATAATGAGAATATGTAACGGTGATGAAGACAGTCAGATGTGGTTAACAAAAAAATCTATCGAGTGGACTTTGTGATGAGATCTTTTGCAAATCAACTTTGTTCTTGTAGACCGATATTCAGTTCTGAAGCAGAGCTGGCACCACTGTGTGGCCACAACTTGATAATACATGCATTTAATAAGGAGACGTTTGGCTGGGCCCAACACCTTGTCTTAATTATTACCGAGTAATTAAACTCTGTTGACAAATGTATTTAATTTACAGATGTGCCAGGCAGAAAAATGTTTAATTGCAGTATTTCTCAGGGGAATATTAAATGCCGATGACACACTCAAGACTTTCCACTTGTCAGCCTTTTATTGCACATAATTCACTGCCTTGATTATGACTTTATTCAGTATGTTCTGTTTGGTGGATTGAGGAAAAGAGTGGCCTCAAGTTTCCAGTTGCAAATGAAAGAAAAATACCTTGGGATGCTTCAACATAGCTTACTTGAAAATGAAATTTTTATTACAAAATGAAAATAAAAATTAACCGTTTATGTAAAAGGATACCACTTTATTTTATACAACACAGTGGCCTTGGGCAGAATGATATTTATTTGTGACCTCTCCCAACATTTCTCATACTCTAGGAATTATAGAAAATACAAGTATAGTACAAAAAACAGCTGTCAGGAGAACAGACCCTAAGTGGGGAACACCCAGTATCATGTTTTATGTTTTCGCTGAGTCTCTACATAAATTTCCACAAGTCTATGCAAATATGTTGACTCCACAATGGCACAAATTATAATTCGATCTGACAACGAAACAAAAGCTCATGCAAGCAACGTGGTCAACAAGGGGTTCTTTAACTGTGGGGATTTATCGATCGGACAACTCAAAACATTTTTACATTCTTTAGGATTTGGCTTGAAAACTGCACGGTGAACATTCCTCTCAATATCTCAAAGGGCTGCGGGAGTTGGTGAAAGAGAAACAAAGACAAAAAAAATCCCCTCAAAAATGTAAAAATGTGGAGGGGAAAGAGGAGTGAATGATTCCAAAGATGAAACAAAACACGACAGAAATTAAAGCAAGGAGCTGTGCACATGACAGACAAGTTCAAATCTGTGAAGAAAGCTTTGACATAATAAAATGAACTTCATAACATTGTTTTCACAACAAAATAAAATACAACGTTGTACAAACAGGCTTAAAAAAAGGGTGGAAAAAGCAGCTACTAGGGGCACATCAGTATTTAAGTTGGAAGTCTGTAGCCATTGTTGGATGAGAGACTGTATAGAGTAAAATATTTGATCATATTCATTATGTTCCAAAGGTGCATCAACAACAAGGCTTAGCATTAATGTGGAAATTAGGATGTAGACCACTGCAACCTACTGAAGTCAGATGAAGCACTAAGAATGAAGGCTACATTAACAAACTGCCTCAGTTACAGGTGAACTTTAAGGAAATACATCATAGTTTAAGCTGTCAAACTTCTCTAATGTCTGTCGACAGAAAAGGCCATCATTGTTTTTTTTAGTTTGTTTTGTAATCATACATTTTGTATTATTTGCTGTTTTTAGGTACCATTTTCACACATTTCTGATCTCACTCCATCGGCTCCACCTGTTCCTCCTCTGCAGCCCTTTCGTTTCCACTCTCATCCATCGGCTCAGGTCCGTCCTCACTGTTTTCCATCTGCTCCGATTCGTCGTCGTCCGGCAGCTCGGCGGTATCTGGGGGCTGCGGCTCGGGGATGATAAGGTTGTGCTTAACTTTCTTCAGTTCAGTCATGTTGAAGCCGAGCAGAACTGCAGTCGTGTTCCTCTTGAGACTCCTCATGCATTTGCTGCGCTTCTTGCTGAACAGCGCTGCCAGCTCTGCTTTGGTGAGCGACAGCCTCCTGCACAGTTCCTCGGTCTCGGCTTTGGTGGCGTAGGGGTTCACGTTGAAGTATTTCGATATGAAGTCTCTGCGCTCCTCGCTGCAGCGCCGCTCCACCGCTGTCGGCTCCAGCACCAGCTTCACCGAGGGGTCGCTCTGGACCTCCGGCTCCGGTGGAGGCAGCAACTTTTCCTGCTCCCGCTTCCTGCGCATGGCGGCCCTTTGTTCTCGCTCTCGTTTGTTGGCCTCCATGACCTCCCTCCATGCGGCCTCCAGCCTCTTCTTAGACTGCATCTCTGCTTCCGATTCTAGAGGCTGTGGAGGGCGCGCAGCAGAAATCACCCGAGCTGGAGCTAAAGTCTGTTTCATGGTCAGCCCCTGTGGCATTTGCAGAAAATAGAGTCCGGTTGCCTGACTGAGCGGCTGAGCTACTCGTGGCGGATGTTGCGGTACGACTGCAGGCGGTTTGGGGGGCGGTGGGGGTTTTGGTGAACACCGGCATCGCTGAATGTGGAGCATCACAGCCTGCTGGGTGACCTTTCCTGTGTAAACACCGTTGCAGTATATGCACTTGAAAGCCTCTGTCTTGAGGATGGCATGGATGGTGGGCGCTACGTAGTGCTTCTGCTTCAGGTGCTGCAGGTGTTCAGATTCGTGCTGAAACTTTTCGTCACAGAAGGGACAGTACGCGCTGTTGATCTTTACAGGAGCTGGACAGATTTCTGGCTGGCTGCTGGGCTGCAACTTAAAGAAGATCAGGTCGAGGGAGTTTGTGACCAGGGCCAGATTGACCTCTGTGTCTCCTAGGACCTCTTTGGGTGCAGTGGTGTGGACATCAAAGTAAGGGAACAGGATCCCTCCAGCACCTTTAGAATAAACCCTGTATCTCTGCCTCAGGAAATCACAGTAGGCTTTGCTTGTGGGATTGTGCTGCTTTACATGCTCTGCAAGCTGTTTGATTGAAAAGAACAAAGCTGCGCAGTACAAGCAACTCAGGCCGTGCAGCAGGTGCTGGAAGACACTCTTTTCTGAGAGTAAAATTTTGCATGTTAAACATTTGACAGTTTTGTCAGGCATTTTCTTCAGGAATGATGCTCGTGCCGCCACACTTTCTGACTTTGATGTAGCGGATTTAGTCTGGTGTGCGACCTCTGTATGCATGTCAAAGACACTGGAAGGGAAAAGTTCATTACAGAGGGGACATGTAACCCATTTCTTAGTTTGTGGCAAGGTGTTGCTTTGTTGCTCAGCAGTCTTATGAGGGGTACTTGTGCTCTGAGAACCAGGCATCGCTACTTGTAGCGGAGCAAAAGTGTACGTGGGCATGCCGTTCACTTTGTTGCCGGTCGGGATCAGGTGACTCAGCAGAGACTGTGAAGTCAGCATTGTACCTTGCAGGGCCGTTTGGTTTGTTGAGGCATTTTTTGCAGCCACAGCAGGCTTCGGTACAGTCCCAGTTCCAACTGCCATGTTGGCCTGCAGTCCCGATGGAAGAAGGATTTGCTGTGGTTGTGGAGTCGGTTGTGGTGGAGGAGCAGCAGGAGCTAAAGTCACTGGTGCCTGTTTCAGTGACACGTTGGACACTGTGGGAAGCTGGACTATAGGCGGACCTTGGGGCAAAGCACTTCGGAGGGCTATCGTGGCACCGGGCTGGAGCAAACCTTTAGCTTCAGCGCTAGCTAGCTGCACTAGCGCCGATGCTTGAGGAGGCAGAAAAGCCTGGTTACTTCCAGGGGCACAGATCAGAGTAGTACTGTTTGGAGTTCCTTGTAGCTGCTGTAACGTCAGCACAGTCCCAGCGGGTTGGCCGTTACTCGGTAACACCAAGGGCTTACTGTTGAACATTTGAGGTTGCTGTGGTTTTGGAGCGATACTTGGAAATGTCACAAACAAGCCATTCCCATTAGGTGTCGGTTTAATGGTGTAGTTCTTGTTCTCATAAATCAAACTCTGCACTTGTGTGCTGACCGAATAGTGCGTCGGCTCAACCAGCATGTGATGCAACATTTGGTCCAGGTTTCCAGTGTTCACCTTACACACTTTACAGCAGTAGACCTTTACAGACGAACTCAGCTGCAGCTGTAATCTGTAACCAATGTACTGCTCTGCCACACTGTCCAGGTGCTTGAGGATGATGTGCTTCTTTATTGCAAAGATAGAAGACGACGGAAATCCACATCTTCGACACTGATACCTCTCGTTTCCACGGTGGGTTGTCAAAGACCCTTCCCTCGACAGCTGCATGTTAGTGTGTGGCACGGGGAGTTTGGCGTGGAAGAACAACATGTGCTTCTTGACAACCTTTGGGTGGCCAATGAAGAGGCACTGGGAGCAGGGCGCCAGCGCACAGAACGACTGGACGTATGAGTGGCAGCGAGACACGTGGCTCCGGAAGTTGTAGATGTTTTGTGAAGAGTACTTGCACAGGTTACAGCACAGAGATCGAGACCGATAAGGCCACTGTGGAGAGAGGGAAAAAAAATATTTCAGACAAACAAGCTAAAATTAAAGTGTGCACAGATTTGTAACTAACAACAACAGATGGCAACATTTTTAATTATTTAACAAAAACACTAATGTGTGTTAATTCACCTTCTTATGCAGTCTGCCATTGTATCCTTCTGTGAAATCAACCCACTCAGTTTCCTGAAAGGCCTCTTCTTCTTCAGAGCTTTTCTCAGAGCTTTCATTGAGAGTCTGCACAGTGAAGAACAAATATTTATCATAAGTAATAGTAAACACTTTCATTCAAAGACCTACATTAAGGTGGTTTCTAAGTAAATAAGGATTAGCATAACGGTGTATGTGTTTTCCAGTTTGTCAGCTACATTTGGCTAATGCACTTTAATACAGTCCTGCAATGCATCCTTCCTCGATGAAGGCTAAAACGTTTAGCTTTGTTTAAACAGTATGTATATTTAAGGGTATTTTTGCAGTCTGACTAAAACAAATTAAGTTTGGCAGTAAAGAATAGAATTTGTCCAAACAAACTAGTTAACCACGCCCGACGGGTACGTCGGTGAGGTTATTGCATTCGGTGCGGTATCTGGCTGGGTAAGTATGTATGTATGTACGTATGTGGCTATGTCCGGTCCGATATCTCTGCAACTGCTGAAGTCAGGATAATCAAACTTGGCACTGAAGATCAGTCTAAGGTCCCCTGCTCAGTTGTGGAGTTACAGGTCAGCAGATCAAGTAGGAAGGGAGATACGTACAATGATCAAAATTGATACATATTGCATCAGTTGTATAGGGAGGACAGGGTTTTCGCCAGCATAGGGCGTGGTTCTGCCCTCTACTGAGGGCTCATCTAGTTACTGCTGCTGTCAGTAGAGCATCTGTTTCCCACCTTGTTGCTCTAGGTAAAATATTCTGTTCCACATTGTTATATCATCAATATGTCATATTAATGGAAAAATCCTGTAATTCAACATGACCATAAAGCAGGATCTGTAACAGTTAACAGGTGACGTTATAGCGCCCAACTCTACCTGTTGCTATAACAACCCCGCTCTAAAAAAAAAAACCAGAGGAGCTTTCTCTCAGTGTAACCATCATACAGTCATGGTAAAAATGATTGGAAAACCCTTGTTTTCTTCAATTTCTTGTTCATTTTAATGCCTGGTACAACTAAAGGTGCATTTGTTTGGACAAATATAACAATAACAAAATAGCTGATAAGAGTTTCATTTAAGAGCTGATATCTAGACATTCTTGGTTTTCTTGATAATAACCAAAATCACTTCAGTTCTTCCATCAATAGCTATGGCATTGTACTGTAAAAAAAAAAAAAAAGCTTTTAGACATCCCATGTTTTCTTTTCTGTCTGTTTTAGTCACATGACACACACAGGAGTAAATACTTTATGCATAATCATTATTTTTGATGACTGCAGCCATTCATCTTGGCATGCTCTCCACCAGCTACTGACATTGTTCTGCTGTCACAGCAGCCCATCCCAGTTGCACAAATTCAAAGAAATTTGCTTTGTTTTGGGTTTGTGGTTCTCCACTCTGTGTTTGATGATTTTCCACAAGTTTTCAGTTGGATTTATAGAAGTGGTGATTGAGCAGGCCAAGGCATGGTTTGAATGTTCTGGTTCTCCATCCAGGCTTTAACTGACCTTGCTACGTGGTAAGGGGCATTGTCTTGTTGGAAAATCCAGTCATTGGAGGCAGGAAAGAGTTTTCCAGATGATGGAAGAAGACTGTTTTCAGGAGTAGCCCCAAACATGACTTGGTTCATTTGCCCTGTTCCACCCAGACTGAAACAACCCCAGATCATCACTGATTCACCCCCATGTTTTACTGTAGGGGCAGACAGTCTGGTTTGTAGCTTCTCCAGGCTTCCTCCTAACCAGTAAGTTGGCTGGAGTGGGCATCAACTGAAAACTGGATTCATCACTGAAAAGAACCTTAGTCTAATCATCAACAGTTTAATCCTTGTGACCCCCAGCAAAGAGTAACCGGGCTTTTCTCTGCCTTTCCTTGATGAAGGGCTTCTTCTGTGCCCTGTGTGACTTCAGACCAGCTTCAAGAAGTCAGTTTCCAACTGTCCTTGCAGAACAAGTCACATTTCTCCACAGTGCCCACTCATTATTAAGGTTCCTAAAGGTCTGACTATGATTCCTGACACAGGAACGGATGAGTGACGGTCATCTGGTGGGTAGAAAGACGTTTTCTGCCGCAACCAGCTAGAAACCATGTTGGGCTTGTTTTTTCTTGGTAGTGTCTACAGATACGGACCCGTACCCTGCTACAGGTACGGGTCCGTACCTGTAGCATCAACCCTGTTGAATGGCTAAGTTACATAACCACAAACAAATCTCACAATATCACAGTAAATCGAGTTTGTGGGTTTTTTAAATTCATGCCGAATTAAAGAGCTGCTCCTCACCATTCACGAGTGTTTGTATCATATTCGACATCCTTAATTTTATCTTGTAAATTAGCGCCCGAAATTAAATGGGAACATTTGCAATGGAGTTCGTCAGCCGCTTCCACCACTGAACGCGGTAAACTAATTAATAGGAACTGGACTTCAAACAATTTATACACGGCGTCTAAAAGCGTAAAAACTGCAATGTCTAAAGTGTGAGAGGAGACGGTGTATTTTTGGTTAAATTATACAATGTTCGCCGTCAAAGTCATTCATATAAACTGCCTGTAATGTGCAGCAAATAGTAGTTAACCGGCGCCAGCTCGTCAGTGACCTTAACGGGTCCGTACCTCTAGTACAGATGCTACGGGTACGGGTCCGTACCTGTAGCATCAACCTTTTTTCTTAGTGTAATGAACGGCTGTCTTGGAGATCATCAGTTTTTTCGCTACCTGCCAATTTCCAGCAGTGCCAAGATGGCTGCCACTGTGGCTCCACATAATTCTTTTGTTTTAGGCATTATGCGAGAGCTGACAACTTCTGAGTTGTGCTTCGGCTTGAATGTGAGCAGGAAACCACTCTAGGCCTTTGCACGTGCAGTGCTGCTTATGACATGAAATGGCTTCTTATATACCCTGGGAATACAATGAAGCTTTAGCATGTCGAATAGGACATAAAGTATTATGGAATCAGCTGCATTTTTGTCATGTTCATTGTATTCTTCAGGTAATGTATCTTTAGTGGTGCAAGGCATTAAAATGAACAAGAAATTGAAGAAAACAAGGGTCTAATAATTTTTTCCATGACTGTAGCTGACATCCTGTCGGCCATGTTTGATGTTTGAATTTTCACCTGCAGTTACATTTGATTGACACTGGGTGGTGTTTTTCATATTTCACTGAAGTAGCTGATATGCAGCACCACAGTCAATGAATGTATGAAGCTGTAATTTAATTGAATTTATTTAAATGGTTGAAAGTTTTAGTGGTTGTTTACACTTGTCTATTAATCGATGTATATCACGTGGTTCACACATGCATGGTTAAACTTACATGAGCCCAGTTCATTGTTTAACAGCCACACCTCATACAAGAAAGTAGCTTTGGAATCGCTGATTTGCTTTGTGTTTAAGTGACGTATGAAAACTAAAATTAATTCCCTGGTGTGAACAGATTGGGTGACAGTAGGTCTGTGATTCTGGATCCATAAATAGCAAACTGCTAATCAGGCGTTGGAACTTAAATATAAAACCTTCCAAAGAACTTTCCAATTACTGTGAAGGGTCTCAGATTCTTATCATTATCATTGCATCCTTAAGCATAGAGCAGGAACTCTTGAACAGAAACACGATAAACATAAATCACCATGAACAGTAGAGTCCCAACTCGTGCTTTTCTGAAAAATGCTATCACACAGAAATTACAGTATACAATATTACGATATACCTAATTCACACTGCAAGTCTATTTGATCATCAGACTGCACTCAAATTTGGCACAAACCAGATTTTTTTTTTTTTTGCTCTAGATCTGCATTTGTCATTACAGCGTGAGCAGTACAAATCACATGGACTCTTTTAATTCTGACTTGAGGCACTTCCATATGTGCTCCTAAATTGTTTTTTGATGCTGTTTTTTGCAATGCAACCTCAACCTGAGCAGTCACGTTGCAGACGTCGCTGCTACGTCACCCTTCATCAACAGTCGCCACAAATCTGCACTAGGAGTCACTCAGAGAACATAAACGTGGAAAAAGGTTGCGCAGATAGCAGCAGCTGTCAAGCATGCTAACCTTGCAGTCGCTCCCAAATTGATATCAATCAATCTGATGGTAGCTGACAACTCGCTCTGGCTTCATCTGATTGGCAAAATGGGTGAATGGATACATCTAGGATTCCATCTGATTGGCCAAATATTCGCAGAGCATGAATGCATGGAATTAAGTAGTTTTTTCCTTATTCACTGCAGTCTTTTGTCATGTGCTTATTGCACTTGACAGCAGAATCTTATCCTGACTACATTTAAAGAATCATGTGAACAGTCAAACAAATAAAACAATACTTAAATTCAATCAAAAATGGATCTAAGCAATTAATATTCTGATTTATCACCAATCCTTGCAGTTAAACACACGTACCATCATGTTACACGATAACATACCTTCAGCAGGTTCTGACAGTCTTCCAGGCCGATCTCGCCTAAGATGTTCTTCACCGCTTTCCGTGCCTTTCTGATCTTCTCAATATTTGAAACTGGGGCTTGATACATGATTCCTCACCAGCCTTACGTAGGAAAACAAGTTTGGATTTGTTATCTGGCACAATGTATACAACAATCTTTATCCTACATATTTAGATTACATTCAATTGTGCATTATAGTGGTGTCTAGGCATAAACAATGCATCGATTGCAAATCAAATCATCTTTAACAATGCAAATCGCAAATGCTCCAATTAAAGATAAGCATTACACAGTGATTTCTCTGCAGGATTGACACAGTTTGGTCAATACTTTATCAAATTCCTGTCTGCTTCCTTGTCTGACATGCTTTTGATAGTCTCTCATGTAGTAAAATGCCAACACACGCTCTAAATCCATTGCATAGTGAATACATTAAAAAAATAAATAGAAAATATAATTGCAATCTTTAAAAAATAGAAATTAGACATTTCCCCCTAAACTGTAAGCCTTAATTATGTCACAACATTTACTGTCAAATTCTAAAGAGTAACCATTAATTAATTTTAAAAATAATTTTTGTTTACTACATAGAGTATTTGGTGAAGCAAGCATAAAATAACACAGACAGAATAACAAAGATCAACACAATCAATGCAGTTAGCTCAGTGTCTCCATCAACCATGCAACAGGAACATCAACATCACTTTAAAATGTAATGTTAAAATGCAAAAAGCACAAAAAACGCACATGAAAACTGCTTAATGCAACTTGTTACAATGATGTAGATAATGATTCAGCTGCATCATAAAGACATCATGCGTGTATTTACTAATACCTTGCTATAAATGTCACAGGATGAAAGTCAGCATGCATGCTTGAACATGGATATTATGCGTGCACGTGCTAAAACAAATAGAAACCCAACAGTTACTTTGCAACAGCTGATTTCACTGCATATAAATACCAGCCAGTCACTGGTGGGGTAGCACGGTTATTTTCAGTCAGATAAAAGTGTGGGATTCAGATCACCTGCAAACTAAAAGCTGCTCCCTCAAACAACTGTCATCATGCTAACAACACAGTGTGTGTGTCTGCCTCACTGTAGACGTTAAACCGATTCTGGTAGCACGCTGCCAGCAACAAGCCGGGTCACTGAGCCGGCAACAGCGCATCTTCCTACTTGAGGATGCCCACAGCCTCCTCGCACATATTTACCTCGTCCAATTTTCAGCGTAGATTAACGTTAGTCGTCGCTGTGCCTCCTCCAGCAGAGCTAACGTCTCCACTTCCACCGGCCCGCGACTGTGTGTGTCTCGCTGAGCTGCGTCTGCTGCCGGCGCTGGGCACACACTCACCCAAGCCGCATCCTCCGTCCGCACACACCGGCGCACGAAGACCGTAGTCAGATATGAAAGGTGATATTTTGCGAACGCACCCCTCGAAATAAGTTATTTTTGGTCCAGCTTTTGTCCCTTTCTTCCCCTATTGAGGAAAAAATGGCGCTCAACTTCAGGATCTGACGTAGCCGCCTCATTTGCATACAGCACAAACTGACCAATGGGAAGCCTGTCATCCTAAAAACTTAATAACTTTTTATTCTCTCACTAAGACCGCCAGCGTACTTCCGGGGTGTTCAGGTGATGCAGTTTGTGATCCACTTTCTGAATTTCATGTAATATCTGACTTATTAAGTGGATTTTTTTCATTCTGCAACAAATAGCTAGGTAGGGGGCGTGGCTAGTGGGGCCCCAACTGGCTGTCACGTGGTACATGACTAAGCCTAACCAATAGGCTGTCGAGAAAATGAGCTAAATGGGTGGTCCTTGGGTTGTGACGTCATATCATGCAACTTTTTTTAGCCAATTACATTTGAACCACCATTTTGTTAGCAGAGGAAGGGAAATTGATGGGTTGCATGAGTTTTGGTTAGCATAGCATAAAATAGTAGGAGTTTTTAATATGTTTAGCATTTCCAAAAAAAACAAAATGACTAGCTACCATCGCATAGCATTTTATACCACGTGCGAAACTTTATTTTAAATTTTTATGTGTAGTTACACCTATTTGTAAAAGTCGATTACTTTTTTTTTTTTTTTTACATTTTAAATTTGGCCTTCCCAGCAAACAGTTCGCAAACATGTTAATTAGCGCACAAGTTGACCACACAGCTATCCATTTGTCTAATTCGGGCCTACCAATTAACCTTTATAAAGGTCAGATGGTCTGCAGACAAATCTACAATTTACTCAAGTCCACAGCTCCTTCACTCTGAACTTGTGATCTACAACTTCCTGTGTTAGCAGTCTGTGTTACCATTTTTAATGAATTAATCATTTAATTAGTTTAGCACAGGACCACAAGCCAAGTGTTTGTATATTCCCTCATCAAAACCAATTGTTCCTGTAAATAGTCATGTCAAATCTAAACTGGACCATTGTAGCAAGATGCGTGTTTGGATGATGCAACAACCTAATTAAAATTTTAACAAATGAGGTCACATTTGCCCTGGTGAGGTTTAGTCTGGCAATGCCTAACCAGGATGATTTCACTTTCCTGGCAAACAGGGGCAATATAGAGTGCCACATAAGTGTCATGTCTTATGGCTGTACTGCAGTGGATTATATTGCAGTATTTCTTGCTGAGGCAGACCAGCTAAATCTCAAATGGCTGAGGGACAACTGAGTTAGATGACATCATCTCTGAAACCAAATTAGTGAAGACAAAAGGATTCTTCCACTTTTGTCAAATCAGTGCAAGGTGATTCAGGTAGACAAACCAGAGATCCAGCCATCAGAATCCACCACCCAGAGTTCATTTGTACTTGTTTAGTCAGTGTTTCCTCAAGCATTTCGTATCCATTGCTTATGTGGTAACCTTGTAATCAAAAAGCCTTTTTTTGTTTGTCTGTTGTGTGAAGTTGTGTGTGCAGGAGTGTGTATGCTTCCCCCTTGCAAACTAATCAGCTTTTTTTAAATTGTTATCAGAATCGTTCCTATCATGTCCATTTCATCAACACACACTCTAAACCCAAAGGAAAGCACTATACATGAACGCACCACTGATCTATTCGTCTTTTAATCTAATTAACATGCAGTCATCACTTCTAATGAACACTTGAGACGCATGAGACACTTGAAAAGAGCGGTAATGGCCCCTCTTAGATAAATATACCCTACAGATGTTACCGTTTCTCACATTCAACATCTAGAAAATGTTTCTGCAGCTGTAATTCATTTCGAAGCGGATCTCTTGGAAGGAAATCAATGGTGGCACTTTAAACACATGACAGTGGGGATCTGCAATGGAAAGAACTATCAGCTACAGTATTCAGTACTAGAAATATATGATTATCAATGCTGCATCATGTGTTATAGGCATTCAACCAAGGATCTTAATGAGAGTCACTTAGCACAGACACACAGATGGGAGCTGAGTATCTTGTTCAGGAACACACAGGCAGGATATGTAAGGTAATTTCCACACTGTGATGGGAATTACCAAGTTTTCCTTTTTACTCCCTGGACAGCTGGGAACCCTCATTTCCTGATCTGAATCCTCACCTCTAAATTACTCTAATGGATGGATTTAAAGATGGTTAGAAAAATGTAGATGCTATAATGGGCATTGGCAGGCTGGGAAAAGACCGTACAATAACAACTAGGCTCTTTAATAATTAAACTGTCAGAGAAGTGTTAAGCATATATTGTATTTGTCATCAAAGCCCTTGAGCACGGGAGTTTTCATTCCAACAGAGCGGCTGATTTCACTAATTAAAAGCCCCTTCTCTGGCTTAAAGGGTAATGAACCCTTTGTCTTTCAGGACACATTTAGCGAAAAACCTCAAAATAAATTTCAAATATGTTTCTTTGGATGTTTTAGTTTAGCACATAAAAAATGGTTGTACAGTATAAAAATGTATATTGTGAGTTTAGGCTGTAAAACTGTGCTGTCCTGTTACATATGTGGAAATTCACAGCCTTCAGCTTGTGTTCTCAGGACAATAAACATGATTATCAATGGATATCAAACACTACAAGTGTACTTTAACCCTCCTGTTGTCCTCATTTATGGGAACTGAAAAGCATTGTTTGCTTGTCTGAAAAAAATCCAAAAATTCAGCAAAAAAATTCCCCAAATTTCTGAAAATTTGCAAAAAAGTCCAATAATTCCTCAAAAATTTCCTCTTTTACTTTGTTTAAAATCCCTCAAATGTGAAAATTCTTGTAAATATTTTCAAAAAAATGAGTAAAAATCTTACCAAAAAATCCTAAAAATATCTAAAATGATTAGATACATCAGTAAAACTAATATTTTCTTTAAGAACTTTCACATAAAAATCAACCAAAATCCAGCAAAATTCGCGAGATTTTGGTTGATTTTTACGTGAATGTTCTGAAAGAAACATTTTTTTAACATCTTTTTTCTTCCCACCAAAAAATGTTCAAAGATCACTGTAAAAATATTTTTCCCCCCCACATTTTCAAACTTTAAAATGGGTCAGTTTTGACCCACAGGACGACACGAGGGTTAAGGGTGAATAAATCTTTACCTGAAGAAAACCGTTTCCAGACCTGCCAACCTTGGCGAAATATTTTGAGTACCACTTAATCTCTCACACGCACGCGCAAACACGCACACACACACAGCTCGCGCTCATGTCGATAGGAAAAAAAACTCTTGGTGCTTATTTCCCCGATATGACATCGTATCTTCAACGTGAAAGTGACGTTATTAACAGTACATATTTGCCAAAAGACACACACACACACACACCATTTTACCGTTTTAACCGCCAGCTGCTGCGGGTGGGGGCACGGGGAACGGGGAGAGAGGCGGAGGGAGGCAGAGGACAGAAGAGAGCGGGCCAACAAGGGTTCGGCAGACTCGTTATTCTCCGCTACTCTATGATGATTGGTTGAAATTGCACCACTACACTGCTGCCTCGTTTTGTCAGGCATGAGTATTGCACGTCCACATTTCTAACAGCACTCACAGATGTCTGCAGCTTTTTGAGTAGTTTAATGAGGCGGAGCGTATCAGCGTATTTTGACGTCAAATTGCGTACCTGCTACGCAAAATGCACACAGGTTGGCAGGTCTGCGTTTCTGTTGGTATGACAAAATTACTATCCACTATTGGATTCTGCTGGCCTACAGTGATAATATAAACCAGAAAGTATGTTGGATTCTACAACCCTCCCTCATCAAAGACCACACGTGCACAAGATCAATGATTTCAGTCAGAAATGTATTAAATTAATCACTTTCATTACTTTAACTAGCACAATTTACAGTCAAAAACAGGCTATGGTCCATTAGTGCCGTAGACAAGCAAGTAATTAATACATTAGTCACTTGTAACACACAAGGGCAGGATTCTTTAAAAACTGCAGATAAGTCAGGTCATCTTTAATATTATTAAACATGTAGCTGTACAAGAAACTGTGCATTATGTCCCCCATAACTGTAGAGAGGCATGAGGAAAGGTCTGGCATATTTATCATTTGCACTGCCTCAAGAGAGGTCTGTGTACAACTTGCATGTCTTTAATTTTAAAGATCTAGACATATACATCAATATCTGCCACATACAGATAATGTATGTTGGCGCACTCTTCAGAAAAAAGTTCCTTTGCTGGCTTTTCAGATCCTGGGAGACAAATCCATCGACAAGAGACGCTAACATGAAGATCTGAAAAATCAGGGCTGCGATGTTAAATGTCACAGTAATTCTTTTTAACCTACAAAAGATTTTGTGCATTTTGAAACCAGATTAACCTCTCTTCGTTAGAGGCAAGGAGTGCCGTAATATGCGACTTCTCTGTGTTCAAGCTGTAGCTCAGCACAGAGAGAATCTCCCAAGCTATTCCATCATGCGTTTCAGGTAACGGGAAACCACTGAGGTCACAAATGGCAATCACAGCACACGTAATCCATGTAGCGTTAAAAAACAAACAAACAAAAAGAGAACACATCAATATCTTATCAGGAAAACACTGTTAGATGGGCCACAGCATAATACCTGGGCAAAACACACTTAAAGATGGAGCTTTAAATATGCCCCAGCAATATCTGAATCCAATAAATAAAAATGCATTGAGGTGATCTGCAATAAAGAAATAGGTTCCATCATTGTCATAATTTCATTTAAACTATGCAAAGTGAGGGGTCTGAAGTACAGAATCCACACGAGGCATTGATTCTTTTAAACACTTTGAAAATCATCTACAGACAAAACGTGTTGGTGTTGAACAGACACATGATTTACACGACTGCCAACAGGTAATCAATAGAGAACATTTGATTTAATTGTACATTTTGTAAACTGAATTTGATTTAGGAAACAAACCACCCCAAACACGTTGGGGGGGCCCCATCTCCGAAAAGTCATCCATTTTGTTGCATAATGTCATTTGAGCTTGGGCTAGAGTTCTTTTAGCTGACAGATTCTGAGTCCTTCAAAGAGAGAGGAGGGAATCCAGGACTACCTTCCAGGAAAAAGTTTAAACAATTGAGGTGTCAGACGAGCAACTGTTTCCAATTTCTGGAGGTTAAAAAAAAAAAAAAAAAAAAAAAAAGTCAAATTCTGGAAGAAATAACGGGACACTGCTTTTTCCAAGGTGGCTGGAATGTTGACCACATTTTGCCCCTTGTCCCAAATACCACGCTGACCTCTCTTCTCACATGGTGAAAGCAGAGGCGAGGAGGATCTGTGCAGGGGCTGAGGGTAGTTACGCACTGCACTGGAGCATGGAGAAATTCTTCATGGCACTGTCCAGCGCTACGCCGGCCTCCTGCATTTCGTACCTGAAGGCGACATCAAGTGTGATGATCAGCTCTCTGTACGACTCAGATTTTTAGCTGTATTTGTGTACATGCTTATTAGCTCCTTACTCACCAGTCAGAGGTGGAGACGGTGTAGTAGACGGGCAGCTGGGGGGAGCTGGAGAGACAGCTGAGCTCCTCCAGGCCGCACACCCCCATGTTGGAGAAGAGAAGCCAGTCTCCCACACTGAGCTCAGGCAGCAGGCAGCGCTCCACCACCTGGTCCAACTGGTCCAGAGTTGGGCCCCACAGGCTGCTGGGATACACGGCCTCCTCAGCGCACAACACATGCTGCACAGAGGAACAAAGTGTCAGCAAAACACGGCAAACACAGGAGAGTGATTGATTGCGCTTCCTTAACCCTCCTGTTGTCTTCATTTATGAGCACCAAAACATCTTGTTTCCGTGTCTGAAAAAAATCCAAAAATTCAGCAAAAAATACATCAAATTTCAGGAAGAAATTCCGGTAAGTCCTTAAAAGTTTCATTTAAAAAAAAAAATCCCCCAAATTAGGCAAGAAAATTCTTGGAAATATTTTTTTTAAAAATGAGTAAAAATCTTCCAAAAAAAATCCTAAAAATGTCCAAAGTGATCACATATATCAGTAAAATTTCTAATATTTTATTAAGAACATTCACAAAAAATCATCAAAAATCCAGCGAAATTCGCTGGAGTTTGGATGATTTTTTTGTAATTGTTCTTAAGAAACATCTTTAACATTTCTTTTTTCCACCAAAAAATGTTCAGAGATTTCCCATAAATGTCGTAAATGGGGACATCAGAAGTTTCACTGTGAAAATATATATTTTTTCCACATTTCCAAACTTTAAAACGAGTCAATTGTGACCCGCAGGACGACACGAGGGTTAATGATTCTAATCCGTCACGGTTAATGCCATGTCAAGCGTACATGTAATGTTGTACTGGACATCAGGAATCAATATGATTACAGTCGACCACCAAAGATAGCTAAAAGCTGCACTAACTGACATTCTTCTATTGTTTTCACTGCCCGTGAGCTCATTAGCTCATCTACAGAGTAATTACAACAACACTGAAGTGAAAAGACAAACTGCATCATTAGCCATCTTTGTCCATTTTACCCTGCCTTCTGTAATTACATTATTAGTAATCTATACCTTCAGTTGTACTTAGTGGTCTGTAAGTCACAGCGTTTATTTCTTTTATGAGTGTGAGGTAAACGGAGCGCAGAAGTGCCAATGTATCATTATTGTTATGCTACACCTAACCTAAACACAGCAAGTGCAAGTACAGCGAGAGTTCAATCATTAGTATTTTCGAGCAGGTTTCTATTCACCGACACGGCAGCTGGGACTTCTGCTAAAGTGAGATTAGTGATCATGTCTCCAAAACCTTGTCCCTTTTGTAACCTCTCTGTGGTGGGTTTTTAGTTAAAAAGTAACTACAATGTGTACTATCCGCACTCGTGTTTCCTTGTTGTCACTGTGTTTAGTAAATGTCTGTTGCAGATGTAGGCCAGTTGTTGGTATCCTTTGTTCCGTGTGCAAAAGATACTAGCAAAATTCATTAAAAAACAAAACAAAAACTCAAGTATCTTCAAGTGCAAGTCTTTCAATGTGCTTTTATGCTTCATAGGGTAGCATAACTTACAGAGGGCCAGTAGATGGAGAACTGAATTTCAGCCACATCACGTAGGTGATGCAAGGAATTATTAATAGCTGTGAAGTCACTAAATCAAAGTCATGTGCTACAAATGGACATTACTGCTTCATACTGTTGACTGGAGAGGTATGAATAATGTGTCAGTGATTCTGAGGGATCATGTACTTAAAAATATTTCTTTTTGAAATACAGACTTTTCTGGGGAGGTTTAGGATCATGTTGATTGAAAAAAAATGGCACTAATCTTTACTTTTTGCTCTGTAAAACCTCATATATAAAACAGACATATTATATACTTGAGAACAAGAGGTGTAGAAGCCAGAAAATGTAACATTTAAGGTGTTTGAAATAGTTATCATTTTTATAACTTCAATGTAACAACAGAAATGTCAAGTCTATCCCCCATACCTGATGTGAGCTATTTAAAACAAACACAAAAATCAGGTACTGCAAGAGCAGAATACATACCTCAGGCTGTGTATAAATAACCCAGAACCAATGTAGGGACTTTGGGTCAATATAATTACCCATCTAAAGAAACTGATCCTGCATCCTTAAATGCTCATAATGCGTGACCCCCTTTTCCCGTATTCAACTAGAGCTGCTGTCACATGCTTCATTCAGTCCTGAATGGGGTTGCCTCTCTTGGGTGGAGGCCTACTAACCTTGTGCACTGACGGGGCAGTGATGGAGTTTCCCAGCAGCTTGCGGCTGAATGGGCCGTAAACACCCTCATTCATGTAGTACAGGAACTCGGTATCCTCGTTGTTCTCACCTGTGTGAATACATCAGGTCACAAATACAGAACACAGTGCCACATCTACAGACTGAAGACCCAGAGTCGGACCGCCAGCGGTTTGGTTAAACTCTTATGATGCATTCAAAAATCTTGAAACAACAAAAATAAATACACAACTTTAGAGAATTACAGAACGCACCTTGAGCTAGGCTGTCCCAGTGACGAGGGACCACTTTCTTGCCGATGACACTAACAGCAAGGCTGAAAGCTGAGGCCACGTAGAAGCTACCCGGCTGGGCCAACACTTGCACACCAGACAGCTGGGGGAAGTAGGCATCTAGCAGCGGCCTGACAGCAGACTCAACCTGCATGCAGCAAATACACATTGAAAAACTAAAAAAACAAACTAAAACCTGGATGTTTGTTCTGGGCATTAAAAGCTTTTAGAGCTGAGAATGGTAACTTTCAGCTTGTTCCTAACAAAAGTTGAATAAATTTATGTTTGAGCTACAACAGAGATACCAGCACTAAGCTTTCTTGTGTGTAAACAGCGGTCTAGTTAGATAACTGAAAATATCTCTGAGTAAACAGATCATGACTTCAATAATCTGTTGATGAAAGTAATTTTAAACTAAAATACATTAGTGTGTTTTTGACAAAATTTCAACTTTTAAAAAACAGCTCAATTTCCAATTGCGTGGTTGGGCAAGTGTTGAAGGGAAGTTTTTGCAGAACTTGTACATTATCTTTGACTCAGTGATAGGAAGTTCAGCTGTAGGGCAAGTAGTGGCAAATGTCATTGCTGAAATCTGACTGAAGCATCCGTCATTACATCGTTCACCACTTACCTGTTTGAGCTGAAACTCTGAGCCGGTAAATCCACCACCGATGTCCAGGATGTTCATGTTGAAGCCCAGATCCATCTAAACGGGGACAGCAAACAGTCAGTCGTTACCATTAATCAAAAAGAAAATCAGAGATAAAATAAAATCCACAGAACATCGAGAGAAAATATTTGAGTTAAGATATATTATACACAAGACTCACCCCCATGTCAAACACACAGCGAGCATCTGACAGTGCATGGGTGTAGGCCTGTTGCAGGTCCTGGCAGGAGCTGGGGATGTGGAAGGTTACTCCAACCACTTGGACTCCCAGCTCCTTGGCTGCCTCCAACAGATGCCGGCAGCTCTTCAGAGAGGAGCCGAAGACCATGCTGGTCTCAGCTGCATGGGCCTCAGTGGTCAACTGCAGCAGCAACCTAGAATAAAAGGAAAATAACATCAGCCAGGCACCACGTATCTTGGAAGTTGTTTGTACTCTGACAAAGCTGAAAACAAAAAAACAATGATGTACTTCCTAATTAACACAGTAATTGCATTAGCACAGTCTTGAGGCTTATAAGGGGCTGACGAAAAAGATTAGCTCATTTACTTTGCATTAGGGTGCAGACGGGAAATCTTGGACAACTCTGTCTCATTTTCGCACACAAGATGCTGGATGTTGTTCTTGGCAGCATGCTTAATGTGTGCCAGTTGCTTGCAAACACTTGACAGGATGATGTTTTCTGGTGACACGCCGTGCTCCAACACCAAGCTCACTTCAGCCTGGAAGCAAGAGAACACACAAGTTTAGACACAAGTAGAGACATTAATGCAAATCCCCTTCAAAACAATCAAAAAGATACCAAGTGTGTTGCATAAGGTGAAAGGATAATCATCATCAGCTGACGAGTAATCACTTGAGTGTTTGTAATGTAATTGCCCTAAAATATCAAGTGCTTTCATAAGAGGATGAAACACTGTGCAGTGTCAAAGTGAATTAACCAACCAAAGCTACCAGAATTAGGATCTGCTAAACTGAAAAGCCTACCTTGTTGGCACAAACGAAGCCCAGGCCCAAGGAGGCCAGCACCTCGATGACAGCAGGGCTGCTGTTGCTCTTGACTGGGTAGTAGGGCTGCAGCTGTGGCACTACACTCTGCCAGCACACATGCTGTCGCATCAGGGCACCGAGGTCCCCCACCACGAACGCACTCTTCTCCACCTGCAAATGCAAAAGGAAGTAAATTTCAGATTTCCGTGGAGATTATTGGCATCAACAAGAACTTAAGTATCAAATATCAACAAGATGTCTATCAAATAAAAATACTAATGACAGAGAGTGTCATGTAAGCTATCTGAAACATTCTGGCAAAGCAAATAAAAGGCCTACAAGCTGAACTGACCAGAGCCTGTTCACAGATGTGTCCGTCAATGACATCTTCCAGGGTCACTCCTCCCTCCAGAAGATCAATGATGTAGCTGGGTTTGTCAGCGAGTCCTTTCATCTCAACCGTATTCCGCTTAGCCGACAATCATAAAGAACAGATAAACAAGTCAAGGGGTCACGACTGAGCCAATGGGTCCTGCCGGTATGCAACAAACTGGGGAAAAAGAAAGAGAGAGAAATCAGGACCAATAATATCAAAACATTGTTTGTTTTTTTTACAGTAACTTAAGCATATAAATGTAAAACACAGGTCAACTCAACAGCTTGTCCCTCCAAATATTCTTTTTGTCTTCATTTATGTATTTATTAACTCTGGGAATTCTCTTTAAAAAACCTATGAGCTATTTACTAAATGTGCATACTCCTGACACCTTTGAAAGTGCCTAGGTATAGATGTACACTTTACAGGAGTTTGAAAAACAGCAGCAAACAAACTGTGTAAGTAAGCATGCATAATTGCTTGTATAACGGAGGCACTAACATGGACAAGTCAGGAGATGGACCTGTCCCGCTATCAGCTAGGATCCCAAGGTGGCTCAGCGTTGAAGTCGAAGTGCTCCCGGTAAAGAGCGGCCCCTAGGCCCTCCGGGTAGCGCTCATACACCTGTACAGAGACAGGGGAGCCCTGAGGGACAAACAAGACACATTAAATGTACATACATGAGAAAGACACTGAGAAAGTTAAACACGTGCCATATATCACAAGGGAAATCACATGAAATGCAGTGCTCTTGAAAAGGCTGTCCTTATGTATGGCTGAAGTGTACCTCTCATCTCATTTTGTCTCTGGTCAAAGCCTAACAGACACTCTTGCGTCCCTTTACATGGCTTTTTTGTATTACTTTAATAAACACACAATGTATTCGATGTGACAATAATATTACTTCTTTTCTCGTCATTAATGCACAGAATAACTGTCTAAATGAAACGCGCATGCGCTGTGAGTAAAAACAGTGTCACAACTTGACAAATGAGAGATTACCGCAATACGTAACCAATCCATTAAACCACACAACCGTACGACACAAATGTCACAAGTGTTACATTTCACATGTAAAATTGAAGCAGGATTGACCATATGAAAGGACATTTCGAGAAAACGCGGTGCTGAGACTGAACGAGAGAGCCGCTACCGTTGAGCTGTCCGTCGATGGAAGACGCTCATGTTAGCACTGTATTCAGCTACTAACCCAAAAACAAACCACAATCATTACACGATTAAACACTAGACTGTGGCGATAAGACCCCGTTATAACTTATTAATACCTATAAATATAACGACATTTCATCTCGAAAACACAGCATTCAATGAATCGGGTCTGTCATGTGTAGCAAGAAGGCAGAAAAGAGCAGCCCGCCATGTTACGTCCGTCTGCTGAATCCAAGGAACTCAAGCTACTTTACTTACGTGAGATAACGGCCAGAAGGTTTTGGAAAATCGTCTTCTCTTTTTCGGCGGAATTTTTAAAGAGTAGTGGGCACAACGATATAAGAAAGAAAGACGGCTGCTTTTGCCATATGTTTAGACGAGGAACGCGCGTCTCTGTGCGGTGTCTTCTCTCTGGTGGTGGGTGGAGAACTACTGGAGCCGAGCAGGGGAAGTGGAAAAGGTAATCAACGGCCCGTGGGCGGGGCGTGCGTTCAGTTCCGCCAATCGGCGCTCTGAATTTTTGATGACATACCAAATATGTATTTCCGAATATCTTACAGGCCGCAGCAGATCTGTGATGTTTATTCGGGTTACATAACCATAAACTTTCCATAGATGGCAGTCAATCAGTATAAGACCTCTGCTGCTCTGTTTTTATGGGACAATTCAGACACAGTTGCTGTTGCAAACTCGCAGGAGCTCGAATTTTCGTACAGGAAAGAAACCAAAAAGTTTAATTAATTCCTAAACTTATATGTGTAAACCATAATCATAAACCCAATTAGTGTAACATTAATTCTTTTAAAGTTTGTCAGATGCTGTTTTTCTTTGACAACACATTCAACGAATCAGAAATCTGTCAAAATATTCCACCATAGATTTAAGCAAAAATTACTTGATGCATTCTTTTAAAATTAGCCATAACCACCTACCTGAGCCACAAACATACGACTGAATTTCCATTGGATCATAAAACAGTATTGTGCGCTAGATATGAAGGTGTGGCCGAAACTTTGTACCGCTGTTTAATAGCTCTTTTGGGTTATTTGTTGATCTTTGGAAAGTTGTTGTTTGAACTATCTGTATTCAGCAATGTAAAACAATATGCAATGCAAATTAAATTTAAATGATATATTCACTGAATTTCTATTAAATGCAATATATTCATATGCATGGATATTCAGAAAATAGAATTGGGACATGACACTAATACTGGATAATAGTAACATCGAGTAAAAATGTTATAATTAAGCATTATTTAGTCATCATGACTTGGAACACCTTAAGGCATTCACCAAAATCTGTCTGAGACTGCAAAATCACGGTCTTATTTTAGGTCACATGTTGGTAACAAAAGTTTCCTCTGTGATAATATCGCCCTACTACACCAGTAAAAAAGTTAAATTTATGAACTATTTTATTAATGAGGTGTTGAACTGTATTTTTTTCAGACAGCATTCATGACCCTTAAGACATTCAGAAGTGCATAAGCAGGAAAGTTCTGAGAAAGTCAGTGGGTCAAAACCTATTTTTATTGCAAAAGTCAATTACAGGTTGAAACAGTTTTCAAAACCTTGTACAAATCAGCTGTGCACCTTTCTCCACCTTAATTTTGAAATACTGACACATTTTCATGACACAGAAAAGACAAAACACAAAATGTGCCTCTGTCTAGGCAGTGGGTGTTTGATATTGAAAGTGTTCCTGCTTGTGTCTCATGGAATGTGGGGGATTAAGATTCAGGGGCTTATTGAATTTTTTTGTTGATAAGTCCTTAAGCCTTTGTCTGACTCACGTCTGGCCATATTTTAGTTGTGATAATTTCATGTTGTATGCAATCCATCTCGATGGGAAGAAATTAATTTTGTAATTTATTTAATCAAGCATTTAGTTCAGTAAAACACCAAATTTCTGGAAAGTCATCCCGCAGCCACCTGAGTCCTGTGACTTTTATTTCTGTAGCACTGGAGCCATGCTGCAAGGGTTCATCTGTGTGTTTGTTGTGGTTCTTATCTTAGTTTTACGACACTGTAACGAACTCTGTGTTCACAAAACAATATGACCTAGAAATGTCAGTTTCTAAACAACAAGGTTAGTTCTGTACGGAAGTTCTGCAATCCAAATACTTTAAAGGTTCTTATCTGTTTTACCTTTAATTAATTAATTAATTTTTTACTGTATTTAGTTATTACTAGATAAATTAACTAATGTCTGTATTTAGATTGTACAGTCATGTGAATAGCCCCAAGGCACATGCTGTAGAAAGAGCTAATCACACTGGGCCAACTAGTTTTTTACGTAATTTATTTTTGTTCACTGTGCACTTTAAGGACTGCACTTTCAATGTTGTTGCTTTAATACAATGACAATAAAGACATTCTTCTTCTTCTTAGTTTCTGAAAAAGTTGATAAAGTTAGATATTTCCTATAGCTAGCTTGTGTATCTATGTATGAATGCAAAGTATTACAAAAAATATTTGCTTCAAAGTTCAAACTAGGGTCCATGAGGACGGGAGCAAATTAAATTTTGCGCTTCGGTTCCGCTGAACTCACTAAAATGCCTTCGCTGTCCTCAGGAAAGAAATTCAATTTGCAGCCAGAGGTCACAGAGAACAGAGACAAGAACAGAATAAGTAACACTTATACTCCAGGCAAACCGATAAACCTAAAATAAAAAAAATAAAAAAATCAGAACTATGAACAGTTCTGTAGGCTGACTTGGGGTTGCACTGATGGGGACAGATTTTATATTTTACAGTGTTAGCTCACTGTAGATATATTGTTGCTGTGGATTTTTTTCCACAGCCAACATACTCCAAGTACAATATGATCACTGCCATTATTTTATTTTGTACACTGGCATTCGTCCTTCTGCACTAAAGGCCTCTTCTTAATAATGTTTGCCTATTTTTTTTAGTGTGTGTGACAAGGAACATCAGCGTGAAATCCATATCCAGCCTAAAAATCTAGTATTGAAGAAGTTCAAGTAAAGTTTATTTTATTATACTGCCTATAGCTTTAACCTCAAGTCTAATGCCAACTCATGAACATGGTGTGGCAGAGAAGTGTCAATAAAATCATGTAAAAAAACACAGCCATAAACAGCTTCTTCATATACTCTTGCATAACAGTCATATTTGGTCATAGCAAACCTGGAAGATTTGGCAGAGAAGACTACATAGTCTGTGCAGAATGAGGATCAACCCTGATCAGATGAATGTACAAAGTGCAGTTACCTGTTGAAAGACGCTTACTGCCATCTAAAGGTGCTAACTGTTAAAGGATGTAGTAGATGCATCTTACCAGAAGAGGTCGACATTGACACAAAGGCATGGGCTGACCTTTTAAAACGAAAACAGCAATGTTGCATTTACGTGCCCTCGGAATTATTGTATTTAGGCGCCGGCAAGGAAGTAGCTAATCAATATAAATATTGAACATTAGGTTTCAGAACCGTATTTATCCATGCTTCGGTTAAGGAAATAGCTATTTTTATACACAAGCCTAAATCTATAGTAATTTGTAGTGATGGGACAAATGAACTGAGGCTTCGAGGCGTGTCTCGAGCAAAAGTGGGCGTGTCAGATGAAGCCTTGCTTCGAGGCTTGTGTCGTGTCCGAGGAAATCACGTGACCGATGACAAACGAGGCCTCGGTTTGCTCAGGTTACGTCATTGGTTCATTCAACGTATCGCTTCCTCATATAAGCGTTTCAAATCTGGCGGGACACTGTGGGTTGTGTCGGCGTTTGTAGTGAGTTGTCAGGTGGTTTGTGAGAGAGTGAGTTAGCGGTTAGAGAGTCAGTCAGAGTAAAAAATAGAGATAGTAGATAATAGTTTGAAAAGTAGAGAGGTAGTGGTTTAGGAGTAGAAGCAGTGTAGATTATTTTCCCAATTCTAGGGTTTTGACATGAGCTATTACACATATATATACTTTTCTTTTGCACCTGTTTGTGAGTTGGGTGAAATCATGGGTGTTTGTGTGTGCATGTGTGTCACTTATTAAGTTTGTCAATGATTTCACTCCTCTGTTTGGTGTGTGCACCTTCTTCTGCAGTCACAAACTTCTCTACAGCACCTTCCATGTCAAGAACTCACTGGGAAAACATAGTTTTACAGCAGGGCCTTGTGTCAGGTGATGATAAAGTCACTCACTTAAAAGTGAATTCACATTCCCCCCAGTTTCATTTTTGTTTGTTGTGCTGCAAATCCCCCCATTTCACAGATGGAACCAGTCCTCACCTGTGTGGGAGTATTTTGAGCAAACTGCTCATAATAAGGTTTGTTTGTGTGGAACCTCCCACTGGGAAGTTCTTGGAATCTAGTGATTATTGTATACTTGCCATAGAGTGAACTATCAGTCACAATATGTATGATTTTATTAAAGGTGAGGTGCTTGGTGTGTGATAGACAGCTCACATACAGCAATAATACTTCCTCAATGATCCGCCATTATCGAGCCATGCATGAGCATGCCCAGGCTGCCAACAGGCCAGAGACAAGCCAAAGTAACAGGAACTATTTATTGCATATTTACTAAATCTGGTGTTTGACTCCAACTATAAGGCAGCATTAAATGTTACAGATTCCAGAAAAGCGCTGGTGGATGAGGCTCTGGTCGGCATGGTCATTAAGGACTCTCAGCCTTTCTCAATTGTGGAGGATGCGGGATTCAGGGAGCTTGTTCATGCACTGGATCCCAACTATGTGCTCCCAAGCAGAAAGGTGTGTGAACAGAGCCAAATGTAATTTTTATTTAAGTAAGTAGAATAACAACTCTGATTTTCACCTTCAGGCTCTGAAGTCAATGGTGGAGGATAGATACCGGGAGGCCAAGGAGAAGGCCAAGGAGCAGGTCAGGAAGGCTGCAGCTGTCAGCCTCACGTCGGATATGTGGACATCCATTAACATGGATGTGTATCTGGCGGTGACCTGTCACTACATTAGTTATGAGGACCAGCTCTGCACTTCCTTACTGGGAGTGCAACATTTCCCGAAGGCCCATACAGCTGAGAACCTGGCTGCAGGGCATGCACAGCTGATGGAGGAGTGGGGCATAACGGATAAAGTGAAATGCCTGGTCACCGACGGAGCAGCTAACATGAATGCGTGTGTCAGACAGCTAAACATCAGACACACCGTGTGCATTGCACACACAATTAATTTACTTGTGCGCAAGTCATTTGATGATGTGCCTGGGCTAAATGACTTGCGCCATAAATGCAGAAGGTTGGTGACCCTCTTTCGATCCAGTACATCAGCTAAAGAAAGGCTTGTTCAGGTGCAGGAAGAAATGGGGAGGCAGCCTTACAGAATGATAATTGAAGTTGAGACAAGGTGGAACAGCACTTTCCATATGTTGGAAAGGTTGTATGAGCTCAGAGAGCCAGTGGGAGCAGCCTTAGCCTCCCTAAAAACTGACGTTGCACCTCCAACAGCTTCAGAATACGAAGCAATAAAGGATGTGCTGAATGTTCTCGAGCCATTCCATCAGGCAACAGTTGAAGTCTCTAGCGAGAGGAGGGTGTCTGGATCAAAAGTGATCCCTCTCATGAAAATGCTGCATCATACAGTTTCCTGCAGACTCCCAACCCTGACCACTGCAAGGCAGCTGGGGGACAACCTCATCCGGCGCCTTAAGGAACACATCCACAACTTGGAATCAGTCAGTGCTCTCCCACTGCCAACCTTATTGGATCCGAGATTTAAAAAACTTGGATTTCTAACTCCTGGCAAAACACAAGAGGCAATAAATAGACTGAAAAATGAGTGTGTCAATATGATCAGGAGAGAGTCTCCCCCCTCCCACCTGCAAGCCATCCCCGTGGATCCGCCAGCCAATCATGGTGAGTCACCTGATCATTGTATTCTCTATTATGATGTTGGTGTTGTGATTTTGAATGTCTTAACCAACCTTCTCACCCTATGTGCGACTGTTATTAGGTGAGCTTTGGCAGCTCCTGGACACATCAGTCACCACCAGCAGGAGCAGCTCCAGCGCCACTGCCGATGCAACGATTGAGCTGGACCGCTACCTGGCAGAGGCAAATATTCTGAGGAATGAGGATCCACTCGTATACTGGAAAACCTGCAAGACGCAGTATCCGCATCTATATCGACTAGCAACAGCATGGCTGTCAACACCAGCATCCTCTGTGCCTTGTGAGAGGGTGTTCTCAAAAGCAGGAGAAATTTTATGTAAACGAAGAAATCGACTGAACCCATCCACACTTGAGAAACTTTTATTTTTAAATAAAAATGAATGAAAATGCAAACTCTTGTATTGCTTTTATTGCAGGTTTGATTAAGAACAAAGCCATGAGTCTTCATGGGTGTTCACATGCATGCACACGTACATATACTATAGATGCATCCGATATTAATTGTTACTGCATAGATCTTCATACCAAATTTCGGCTCAGGTCATATTTTCATTCGAACACCAGATGGCAGTATTCACTGTTTCAGTGAGGCTTCGAGTAGTGAACCTTTTAATGAAGCAATGGGCTGGAAAGCCTCAGTGATTCATGGGGCTTCATTTGACCATCACTAGTAATTTGTACTGCTAACATGGACGACGTTTCGACAGTTTCTTAATTAGTTACCTGTATTTATGTACTAATCTTAGCTCATTTCAACCACAAATCCATTTACGTTTATCAGGGTTAACGACTTACACATTACTTTTAGCTACCTGCCATTTTCCCACTACTTTTAGCTAAGTATTTTAACATTTTATGTTTAGCTGACTTCTTAAATCGATTTTGTCTAGGTATTTAACTATTACCTTTAGCAAACTATCTTCAACGTCCATGAGTTCAGAACTGACTGCTGGTGGACACAGTACATGCATTTCTTTAATGAAATCTCAGTTTTAAACGCCCTGAACCTCGCGAGGACTGGCGGATCACGTGACGGCGGCAGTGCGCAGCAGCCTTTGCGCCTGCGCAGAACAGCTCCTCTGATCAGCTGACTGTGAGTGAGATGCTCTGTTGAAGGACCTCTGTGTCGAAAACCTGCTGTTATCCGCGCTATGTATGGGAACCTGCGGCTCTTTAATTGAAACTACACCGTGCGGACCGAGCCCCGACGCCGTTAAACACACCGGTAAGCACCGAAAAGCACCGAATATTGGCGTCGTGACGGCGCGAGGCTGCAGTGGCAAACAAGCTCGTGTCAGCAGCAGCAAGCTAACACTAAATATAATCACATACATCCTGCTGTCTGCTGCCGATTTTGTTTTTCCGAGGCTGATATACAAACCAAAGTGCAGCATTTCTTCGTCATGTGATGCTCTCGGTGTTTAATTAGAAGGAGGTTTGGTATTTGGCAGCCGTCCTCAGCTACAAACTGATCATATGATAGTCAATCAGCAGACATGGGAACTATCCGTCTCTGCTATTATGACACTGATGCAATCAACCACATCTGTGTAGCTCTGCTGCCAGATTACAAGCACTGAGAAATGTGAGGAAGTTCATGAATCTGAGGGAAAACTAAAGTTGAAAGAGGAAGAAGAAGCTTAGTAATGTGACTCTGATTCATCTAAGTAGTGTATCTGTCTTATATGCAGACTTCAGAGGTTTTTATTAATCAGAAGTAGTAATAACATGTAAAAACACACAACACTCGCAAGTCAAAGTATCACATAAATAATTTTAGCTAAGTGGAGGTGCAAAATTAGAACAATTTGTAATAATTATGTAGAATGACCTGTTTCTTTCTTCTACTACTGTTATTTTGTTGAATTTATAACATGCCACAATTATTAGTGTCTTGTTGCTTAAAAATCTTAATTTCCAAAGTAACTAGCAACCATTTATTATAGATAAATACAGTGGAATAAAAATGAAAAGTATAATATTTTTCTCCAAAATCCTGTGAAATGGAAGTGTAAAATTATGTGTACTTAAGTACAGTACTTAAATGCAACACTTCCTCAAATTTTGCACTTAAGTACAAATTTGGAATACTTTATTTGAGTATTTTCTTTCTGCCACTACTCCACTATATCTCACAGGGAAACTTAACAACTTCTATCTGACTGCATTAGTTAAGCAAATTAAGATTTTTGCACTCGAAACATGCTGAATATGTGTATTTTTTAAAAAATATATGAAACCAAGCAGTGCAATGGAATTGATTAATCACTTAGTCAATTGGCAAAAAAAATTCAGAACTCTTTTGATAATCCATTAGAGCACATTACACTATTTTCAAATTTTTTGCAAACCAAACAGTTGATTAATGGAGAAAATAATTAAGATAATTTTTCCATATTAAAGATAGTCATGATTTGCAGATACAAAATGGGTCAAAACAAGCGTCACCTCACTCAAGCAGTAAATTATAGCTCTAATAATAACTTAATGGTGTATTATGTAAATTACAGGGGGCATTTTCTGCACTGCTTACTTTTGGGTCCATATTTAATTGCAGAACTTTTTGTAACCTAGTTGACAGGTGTCATAGTTGACATTTGTGCTGTTTTCAGGCCTAAAATCAACATGGACATCTATAAGAAAACACCACATTGCATTTTTACAGAAAGATTCTTCTAAAATCATTTATATGAACAGCTGAGAAGAATTGATTAATATCAGATCAGATTTTAACCAATTTATAATTATTAACATAATTTTTTAACTGATTTCTGATTTAAAAAAATATAAAAGCATCTCTATTGTTTATGTTATACATATATGCTATAAAACAGATTTTTTTTAATTAGAAAATCAGTTAAACATGATACTATGTAATAATTGTTCAATATTAGATCCTATATTCATCCATTTTTAATTAATAATACCACTTTAAACTGATTTCTGATTAAAAAAAGAACTCTTTTGTTTGTTCATGTTCTATAGTGTAGCATTAGTACTTTTAGTTCAGTAAAGGATCTGAGTACTTCCTCCATCACTGCTTAAATGTAAATGACTGATGGTGGGCAGCCCATGGACCATGAAAACCAAATCCCTCTGTTTTGTTTTTCTGTTGAAGATCTACATCAGTTTCCCACTATTTTAGGTTATTTAGGTACTGAAATGAAGGAGTATGTACAGCCCTTCATCAGTCTATATCATGTAATCATTTCATATTTTTGTAATGCAGTAATCATTTTGGCAAAAGTCATTATGGAAACAGTTTATTGATAAAATAACCAGACATAAAAATCTAAAATGGCAATAAAACACTTCCAATAATTTGCAGCATTGTTCAGAATATGCTTGCAAACCCAGAGATACTAAAAGAACAGCTGCAATGGAGGTATGATGTAGTTATGTTATATCATCCTTTCACACCTTAAATACCATAATATAGTCTCTTCCTTGCTTATTAATTACCTCCCTCTTCTGTTCCCTTCAGTGACTTCCTTACATCAGCGGCCTAGTGGACTAACTTCCTGCCAGCAGCCATGACAGAATTCTGGTTGATCTCTGCTCCGGGGGAGAAAACCTGCCAGCAGACCTGGGATAAGCTGATGGTGGCGACAACACGCACCATCAACCTGTCCACTAACAACAAGTTCAACATCCCCGACCTCAAGGTGAGAAACAGCGCTCCTCTGTAGCTGCTGTAAGGAATTCAGAGTGGACTCCGTGGTTTAGCATTGTGTCGATATTTTGTGTTCTGCCTTCAGGTTGGAACACTAGACGTCTTAGTGGGTCTGTCGGATGAGCTGGCCAAACTAGACACTTTTGTGGAAAGGTAAGTTTTGGTGTTGAAGAGCTTTCTGTATTTGATGGGCAGTAGGAAGCTTGAAAGTTGAATTTTATGAAGGATGAAACTTGGATAGAATCACCCAGACTGGTGTTGTCAACGGCTGCGTTTCTCTCTGTTTCATGTCTTTACGCTAATTCTCATCCCGTGTTGGGCTTCAGTGTGGTGAAGAAGGTTGCTCAGTACATGAATGATGTTCTTGAGGACAGCCGAGACAAAGTCCAGGAGAACCTGCTGGCCAATGGGGGTAATTGCTCTTAGTATGATCAATCGGTTGATAGCTATGCGATTAATACAGAATATAAAGCTTATGGAAAAGGAGATGAATGATGCTTTATTTTGTTTCTACCTGCTACAGTTGACCTGGTCACCTACATCACCAGATTTCAGTGGGATATGGCCAAATATCCAATCAAACAGTCACTGAAAAACATCTCTGAGATCATCTCCAAGGTAACTCTGACGATCAGCTCAGATATGTTTGTGATTTATTCTACATCATTAAACTAAATTCAGTTTTTGTTCAGTGGTTACTATATGTAATATGCCTGAAATTTAAAAAAAAAGAAAGAAAATGTGCTTGCTGAAGTAAAATATTGTATATTATTCACCCCCACTTGCTTGGTTTATAGCAAGCCACTCAGATAGACAACGATCTGAAAGCCCGAGCTTCAGCTTACAACAATTTGAAGGGAAACCTGCAGAATCTGGAGCGGAAGAACGCGTGAGTAATTGTGGAAAAACAAAATGTCTTTTCTTTTCAAACTGATCGTGTACATCAGGTTGTCAGTTTAACCCTGTAAGACCCAAATATAGGAAAAAAACAAATAAAATGAACCAAAAAATAGATGTATAAACTCAAATATAGAAAAAAAAATCAGAAAATAAACCAAAAAAATATAAATGGTAGCAATAATAATAGTAATGATAATATATAAACCCACATATAGAAGACAATTAGCAAAAAACAAAAATAAAAAATTCTATAAAACAAATTGGAAAAAAGTGAGCAAAAAATTACTAAAATGTATATATATTGAAATGAATAGAACTGATGTATTTCTGCAACAGTGGGTTTTACAGGGTTAAGCTGTGTAAAAATGTATATTTTTTAAAAATGTTTCCAAATAATTCACATAACCCTCATATGCTACGTCTCACACCAAACTGCATTTTTTCAAGTCTTTTTCTGGTTCTTCTGTTTTCTTCTTTTCTGACATAGAGAGTAAAAACAACCTTTTGGAGTGTTTCAAAAATATAATACAAACTGCCGATGCCAGTCTGTCCGACCCTGTTCTGCTTTTTGAGTAATTTCAACAATTTTAACACGAGCTCTTTCCAGAGTGTTTATTTGTAGTTTTTTGCAGCGTCTGTTGTGTGCTCTGATCTCTGCACTCTACAATTTGTGTCTTTCTTATAGGGGGAGCTTGTTAACAAGGAGTCTGGCTGACATAGTGAAGAAAGAGGACTTTGTTCTGGACTCAGAGTACCTGGTTACCATGCTGGTGGTTGTCCCAAAGTAAGTACACCATCAGCTTATGTGCCCAATATATGGTGAAGGAGAAATTCTTAATTTGTGTGCCAGTATGCATTGGAGAAATGAAGACTTCTTAATAATTTAAAATTTAATTCAGTTTGATCATGGAAATGTTCAAATTGAGACGTCTACCAATTTATTCTAGTCTGGCAACTTTGCTTTAGGTATCAGTCTTCATTTTTTTTATGTTCAGATGTAAAATAATCTGTCATCTTTTCCTTTTCACCCTCCACAGGACGGGCTATGCTGAATGGCAGAAGACGTATGAAACGCTGGCAGAAATGGTCGTACCACGCTCCACTAAGTAGGTTCCCGCTCGATGAAAAGCTTCAGAAGTTATCAGCCATAGGAAGAAGATGACTTTATTATTTTTATGGAATAGTCATATGTGTGCCACATATAGGGATTTTTTATGATGTAGATTTTACCCATGTGTGAATCTGCAAAACGCTCAAGTACCACAACAATTTCTTTTTCCCATACATTGGATTCCCAGGATATAAGCGAGGGAATGGAATGGCGACTTTATGATGTTTTGTCAGTTTGGTCAGGTCATATGAGAAGTTGGGTTCATGCTTTTGGACAGACAAGGCCAGTATATCCTCACTGTCATTGATTAGTTTGTAAACTACTGTTATCCGGTATCTCAAAATGATACAGAAATCTTTAACAAATCCATGGATCCAGACTATAAGCTGCATCACTGCCAAAATCTGGTGAGGTGGTCCTTGTCTCATATCTCAACTTCCCTGAAAATTTCATCCAAATTAAACATCTGTTTTTCTCTAAATAGGATTATAATCTGCAAAAATAAACCCAAAGCTGTATTGAAACAGACATGAAGTTTGTGTTTGACTCCATAAACTCTTTGTTTCAATGTTTACTGAACTAACAGATCATACAGATCAGATCAGATTGGAACATTTTCTCATTTTTCAACTAGCAAAGTTGCCCTCTACTGGCTGTTAGAGAGAATGCAGGTTAAGTGTTCATTGGTTAAAAGCCAGTGAGGGATGATTCACTTGTGTTGTTGTTTTATTAGCTACTCAAACTTAAAAGATGCAACAATTTATTGGCACAGAGGACATCAGTTCACTTGGATGGAAACTGTTCAACCACTAGTGGATGTGAGTCCTTCAAAGTTCGACTTCAATGATTGCTGATATGCAAATTTGTGTCGTTGATCTGATGCACATGCAGCCTAAAATAGATTAGGTCGCCATTCTAGCTGCAACTGCAACGGAGATTTGGTTTTCAGTCAGTTGGAATAAAGTAGATGTGAATATCTCTCTGCCACATTCTTGTGTGACTGACAGAGAAGTAGTGACAGGAATTAGAATACATGGAAAAAAGAGGACAAAACAATAGAAAGGCTACTGATTTCAGAATGTTTAGTTATTGTAAAAGCATCCTAATTCTAGCAATCATATCTCATTGCAATAAAGTAACTGACAGCTCGGTTATACACAAAACATCCAGAGCCTTCAGGTCACCTATTTTTGTGTGAATAACCGTAACGAGGAAATCACCACTTACACGTGTGGGAACGTAACCAGTCGTATTTTACACCAAGCAGAGATGAACGCTGCATCCGGTGGGCAAAGTTGAGTCTGAAGCTGATGCTGGACTTGAAACCAGCCGAAATGTGCCGGACATGTTGTGTTTATCCAGTTTTATGTTGTCCTCTCCTGTCGTCTTCTCCAGGCTGCTGTTTGAGGACAACGAAAGCGGTCTGTTCAGTGTCACTCTCTTCAGGAAGGCTGTAGATGACTTCAAGCACAAGGCCAGAGAAAACAAGTAAACTACTCCACTTCAGTTCAATTACAAAGTGTAATGTGCAAAGCTTATCCGAGTGAGAATTATTTGTATTATTTAGACTTGAATTGCATATTCTAGTTCTTTTTCTGTGTTTTCTGTGAAGTATATTTTGTATATCGTGGGAATTAATCCACCATAGATAAGTAGTGAGTACTACTAGTCATAAGTAGTGATGAAGTGGGCTCCAGTCCTATAGTAGACCCAGTTTTGTCAGCTCTTGACAATTTTTCCAATTAGCATGATGGAGGGATCCTCTTGTGTGTGCTGTGTTTAACATATTTTCAGGAGTTGTGTTTTTGTTTGTGTAGTAGGTGTTTGTTTGCTGACAGCTGATTGCCAGCTCTCTGCTGTTTTTTCCCCCCCGATTCAGGTTTACAGTGCGTGATTTCCAGTACAATGAGGAGGAGATGAAAGCAGACAAAGAGGAGATGAATCGTTTGTCCACTGACAAGAAGAAACAGTTTGTACGACTGCTATTTTCAACCTTAACACTATTACTGACCATTTAGAGGTGTATAATAATAATAATAGAGCTCACTATGTACAGAACAAATGTGGTTTTGAACTCCATAGTATTTTTGTTTAATGTGTATTACATGGTATTCTTTATCTTAAGCCAATCTGCAGTTCTGATTACAGTTAAAAATGTTTTAGTGAGAAAAAAACATAAAAACTAAATGCATGATTTTTACCCATTTTGTATGTATTCCTCTTGCATTGATAAACTGCTCGTTCTGTCGATCTAGGGGCCTCTGGTGCGATGGCTGAAGGTGAATTTCAGCGAGGCCTTCATCGCATGGATTCACATAAAAGCTCTGCGTGTGTTTGTGGAGTCAGTACTGAGGTGAGACCCCTTATTGTAGATATGTGCATCCTTTAATGCCAGACTAGTTTATTACTGGTAGAAGATGGCCTCTATTCCTGTGTTGCTTAGATATGGGCTACCAGTCAACTTCCAGGCCATGCTGCTTCAGCCCAACAAGAAGAACATGAAGAAGCTGAGGGAGGTGCTGTATGACCTGTACAAACACCTGGACAGCAGTGCTGCAATCATTGATGTGAGTCTGAGGAAAGGTTCATTCATGGTTTTTGCGTCCTCGTGTTCTGACTGATGAGGACTTTGAACATTGAGTGGATGTGTTTTACTACAAAGGATCATGTTGGTCTGCTATGTGGGTGTGTCACAACTCAAAGAAACACACGTGGACGTTTCTACAAGCTGTGACTGTTCTTTTTACAGAATATAGTCGCTGGTTACTGATTGTACTGTATCAATGATTATTACCACGGTATAGCCTCCTCCTGGAGTTTGTTGCCTTTCTATCTCAACTAGAGTGGGTGGACATAGCACAGGATTTCTGGAGAATTTAGGAACTTCCCAGTACATTTGAAGTGCCATCAGTGGAGAGCATCTACAAATTAAAGCACCTCCAAAGTCCAACAACAACTATTTGAATTACAACTGTTTTCATGCTGAATTCTAATTCACCTAAAAAACCATCTGTTTTGTGTTCCTTTTCACATGTGCAATCGTTGCACTTACAATTTACAAAATTTGGGCTGCAGATGACAAAATTTCCTTTACACGGAACCTAGAATGTAGTTACTGGCTTCAACACATTTATGTTACTTACTTGAGGGCAGAGAGTGAGAGGAAAAGACTGATTACACTCTCATATCTGCATGGTACAAGCCCCTTTTTATACTTTATGATGCAGTCCAGTATAGTACTATCACCAACTATGACTATACTTCAAATAACAGACTTTATGAGTGCACATATGCTGTATCTAATGCTGTGTAGTGAGCTTAACCCCTTAAGCTTCAGTGTACCGCCGGCGGTACACCTACTAATTTGCATAGGAATTTCAAGAATGTCCGACGGCTGCAAACACGATTATACAAACACTATACGCCGATGGAAAGCTTAGATTCTCATGAATCCGCCGGTATAAACCACTTTCAGATGCGATTACCACAGCGGGTGAGAAAAACACATTTGTCCCCCAAAAACGAATATTCATCCATCCGTTCTCTATACACGGCTTCAACGCACACAGCGCGACTCACATTTCCGGGTTTATTATTACACACACAACAAAAGATTCCACAAAAAACAGCCATAATCCAACCTTTTACATCCAGATGACACAAGCCAGTAAACTATTTTATCCAAAACATGTCCTGAAGTCGGTATAAAATCCCCGAATCGGTCATTTTCAAGGAAATACACCTCGCGATGCCCGTCCAATATTCCCTGTATTTTTCGTAATTTTTTTAATTTAAAAATAGAATATTAGCGATTTTTTTGTACTGAAAACGGCTGGAATTGACTGAAGCTTAAAGGGTTAAGAGATGCTAGTTGGCTTACTTGTTACTTTTAAATCGAGACAGGCTAGCTATTCCCATGTTTCAAGTCTTTATGCTAAGCTAAAGCAACATGCTATTGATTGTAAATGAAAAAGTGTACTTACCATCATGTCTCATTTCTTTAAGAACATTCTTGCATCACTAGTCTTCCTCAGTAACTTGCATGAAGAAAGTTAACAACTAGACGAGCCGTCAGTAGAGGGCAGAACCACGCCCTCTACTGGCGAAAACCCTGTCCTCCCTATACAAATGATGCAATATGTATCAATTTTGATCATCGTACGTATCTCCCTTCCTACTTGATCTGCTGACCTGTAACTCCACAACTGAGCAGGGGACCTTAGACTGATCTTCAGTGCCAAGTTTGATTATCCTGACTTCAGCACTTGCAGAGATATTGGAACGGACATAGCCACATACATACATACATACATACATACATACATACATACATACATACATACATACATACATACATACATACCCAGCCAGATACCACGCCAAATGCAGTAACCCCGCTGACGTTCGTCAGGCGTGGTTAAATAGTAAAAACAAGCATTTTGTGTGTAACTGTCTTGTCTCCCTGCAGGCCTCTATGGACATCCCAGGGCTGAACCTGAGCCAGCAGGAGTATTACCCCTACGTTTACTACAAGATTGACTGCAACCTGCTGGACTTCAAAGTCTAGATATGTTGCCATTATCATCACGGTGTGCAGCAACGTTCAGATGTGACACGTTCACACACACAGGCTTTAATTTATTTCCATTTCCTGTCTTTCCTCTTTTTCACCTTTTGTGTTTTCATCCTCTCACGTTCCTGCTACATTCCTGGGTTGATGTTAAATCACTTGTCTGGAATTGGAGTGCTGATTGGCGACTGTCGGTAACATCAGATTTTAAAGTTAAAATGGTCTCCAATCATACCTTCTGTTGTAATATACCTGAGTATGGGCCCTTCTTTTTGTAATTTTTCTGTTTGTACCACGCTGTAAATGAACAGCTTCCCAGGTTACGCCCACCACAATGGTTTACATTCCCACCTGTCATCGAGGGACATGTCAAATACTTTTATGGTCACATTCCCCCCCTCATTGTACTTTATTTAAAGTAACATAAACAGTACACATGTGGGGGAAGTGGGGAGAAAAATAAATGTATGTTAAATATATAGTATTTATTTTAGGCCTCTAAACTCTGTCAATGTTTGTTTGTTCAGTTTTTGAACGTGACGTGTTTCTAGCTTTATGTAAGGAATGCCTGTTTACAAGTAGATGTTGACCATCGTTTCCCCTCCTGAAGCTATAATCCTGTGAAACACTGGAACTGGTCATTTTACAGTAAAACAAGCAATATGTTTGTTGATTGTATGCTCCTGAGATTTCTGTATTTCTGTATATGAAGCAGGTTTGAGACAAATTAATTATAGGTATATGTGCAAATACTGTATTGTCAGTATAACTAAAAATTCAACCACATATTTAAGATAAATGTGAAAATAAATACTCTATGTGAAGATACTTGGCCTTTGACCCCTTTTTTTACCTGCCATAATGTGTATTAAACTACAAGTCTGTTCATAAAGTAATGAAAAAAAAGATATACACAAAATCTGGCAACTCGTTTTTTAACGACTTCTGACTGATCTATAAAACATTCATTATTCATTATACAACAATGAAGTCATTTGTGATTTCATATAAACTCAACAGAAATCAGTAAATCACTTTACTTTTAAGTGTTAATTAAAAATAAAGTGCACACAGAACCTTAGGGACAAATTGCCCATGTCCAAAACAATGCCATAAAGATACTAATATAAGTAGTAGTTTTTGTTCAGTACAAATACTGTCATGAGTAAAACACAAAAAGTGAACCACATATTTAAAATATACTGATCTTTTTGTCCTTTTTAGTTGCAGAACATACACCAACATCAAATGTACTCCATGTAATGTGTATAAAGACACAAGTCTGTTTTAAAGTAATAAAAAAAAATCCAGATTGGGCTGCAAATCACAGCAACCCATTTGTTCTAATTGATGATCTATAAAACATGAATTATTTATTAATCATCAGCGAAGTCATCTGTGACTTCATAGAAACTAAATGGGAATCAATAAATCACTCTTAACCTTGAAATGTAAATTAAAAAGTTACACAGACAGTGGTGGAAAACAAATTTGCAGACACAACATACTTTTGCACGTATATTGCATTAAGAATCACTCTCTAAGTGCAGTTTGTTTAGTATAATCACACCCATAATACAAAAAGCTTTAAAAATTTCAAATTGATTGTTGGCTTTTTGTTCTCTCTAGCTGCAGAATCTGTTATAATTCAACATTAACTGTCATGAAAGCATCATAAGATCCAGACAAAGATACAAAGCCTGCATGGCAACCCAACTCTCCTTCCAATTAATGGCTTCTAAGTGATCTATATAACATGAATTATTTATTAACTGTACATAAATTAATTTGTGACTTCATATAATCTCAATAGGTATCAATAAATCACTCTTAACCTTGAAGTGTAAATTCAAAAAGAACCTAAAGGACAAATTATCCATATCAAAAACAATGCTATATATAAATACATGGCAAGTGGATGTTATTTTTCGCTTTTTAATGCCTATACTGTATTGTAAAATGAAAATAAAACTGAAATACACTTAGCCATCTGAAATGTGCAGCTGTAAATCTATCCAGAGATCCAGATTGTGCTGTAAAGTTGACCTATCATCACTGATAAAGTCATTTGTTGCGACTTATGAATGCAAATTGTGGTATCATGTATGCTAATATTTCCCATTATTCTTGCAAAACACAAAGACCACAATGACTGATATCAGCGCATATTTTCAGGATGATGGTGATGATGATGATGGTGGTGGTGGTCGTAGTGATGATGCTGATAGGAACTGATTGTCCCTCTCGGCCAATCAGGGCTCAGCCTGCATGCAGGTTTAACTCCCTCCTCCCTGGATGACGCAGATTGATCCCGTGTGTTCACGCTGCTGCTGCTGCTGCTGCTGCTGCTGCTGCTCAGCTGCTGTCTGTGGAGAGGAGCATCAGCCAGCAGCTCACGATGGAGGCGCAAACGGGGATGGAGCTGCAGCGGCAGTAGAGATCCGGTGAAGATGCTGCAGCTGTTGCGCCGCTTCTAAGCCCGAGTCAGCTGCAGCTACACCTGCCGTGGATGCTTTTCTCGATGGGTTGTGGAGGGAGTCGGGCGGACGCGATCATCGAGCCGAGATACCATGAAAGCTGGACGAGAGAAACAGAATCGACGTGGCTCACCAACACGGACGTAGAAACCCCTCTACCAGTGGCAGCCAGTAAGAACCTCCACCCTTCTTTTTGCCTGCTTCAGCTGGAAAATGAAACATCAGTCATTGCAGGCCACATTGCATTCCAAATTCAACACTTTGTAATCTGAAATATGATCCAGCAGGCTCCAGCATAAAGCTAATGAACCATTCAGATCATATCAGCTGACATCCATTCACACCATCTTATTTGCTATGTTTTGATGCACTGGGTGTTGTGTTTTCGGTCAATAATCAGCTGTCATCCTAAGGTAAAGCTCTGGAGAGCAGTCTGAGGGAGAAGAGGATGGTGAACACCGGCACCCAGTGTGGGAAGCAGGCCCTCACCACCACCAGCTCCAACCACCAGAGGAGACCCAGACGCTCCTTGAGTGATGTAGGTGTCACTGGTAGCAGGTACTGGCATGTCCAACTCCTAAATATACAAACACCAACAGCCTGTCTGTGCTCACGTGGTGCAGCATCACACACTGTACCTGTCCTGTCCTCTTACATCACTCCCCATTTGCATGGATTAAAGTCACAATCCTCTGCAGAATTAGGATCGATTTCATAAGGAGTTTGAGCGCGGGAGCTTTTAATAATATGCGATGAACAAAAATAGCAATGCAGCATGTCAGCATTTGTTAAATTCTTTCTTAATAACGTGGCATCCAGATATTGTAAGTCAGTATATTGTCATAAATCAGCGCTGTATAGAGTTAATGAGGTTGTCGATGCTGCTTGTGGAAAGTTGTCCCATTGTTCCTGAAGGCCTCGGTGCAGTTGGCAGACATTTTTTGTGAACAGGATAAAGTTGTCAGACATTTTAATCCAAAGTATCATGTAGCAGATTGTCTGTAGTACCATCGTATCTATAATTTTTTAGATGAGAAATAGTGTAGTTGTGCCCCTAACTGACATGACAGCATCCATCATGCTCGTTCTTTCTGTTGTCATCTGTGGCATTGTGTAATTCAGATAAAGCAGCATTTTATAGTCAAACAGTGTCTGTGTTCGGGTCATAATGTCTGGTTATGCTTCTTTATTGACTCAGCAGCTGAGAATTTGTCACCAGTTGCCTAAATTCAGCCCTTTTCTAACCACAACAATAGAGATTAGATTCATTACTTCTCTAAATTTAGAAAAAAAGACGCCTTGCATGCTCCGTGTACATCTTTGTTCTGCATATTTGCACAGAATGAAGTCATTTTTCATTCATGTATTTTTATTGGAAGTCCCATCCTTCTTCCCCAACCTCACGTCTTTATTACGTTATTCATATATCATGCAAATGACTACAAATATGTTCACAAATACATATTATTTAATTGCAATTTGTCAGTGGTACAGCTGCGCACCGCTACATATAGCCAAGTTTTAGCCCAAATGTTATTGCATCATTACAACAACTGTAAATGTTCAGAGATGCACAATGTGAAAATATTAAATAATTGGTTGATTTGTCTTAAAGTGGGGTAAAGTTAGCTGCAGAGATTCTGTGCTAAATGAGAACTAGGCCTGGACAGAATCTGTCTGGTTAAATGCAGATCACTTTTAGACCAATTTCTTATTTAAGTTGTTTACAATAGGTTATAAAGGAAAAGGTTGGACTAAATATGTGCCACAGAGCTTAATGATCAGCTAATTATTGAGTGTGTCCACTTAAGAATATGCAGTTGTTCTGGTAATCGATCAAGCAATACAGTATTTTTCTGTTAGTATTTGCTGCTTCTGTCTATAGTATATAATAGAAAACTGAAAATCTTGGACTGATAATACAAGAAATGTCAAGATATCACTTTGGGCTCTGGGAAATGTAATAGATAATTTCACTTGTTTGAAAGTTAAAATGGTTTATTTAGAAAATAAGGTGAATCAGTTAAGTATTATAGGTTTTGTGAGCAAATACTATCAGTGGATAGACTACAATAGACAGTATTTAGTCTACCATTTAAAGTCATTAGTAAATTTTGTCTCCACACTGAGAATAATAGATTGTTTAAGTTTTTTTTTTTTGGAATTAGGAAAACAGTCTATGATTATCAGCCAAATATTTGATTAGAAAGCAAACTGCACAAAAATAAATGACAAGAAAGAAAAATGTCTACAGTCAATGCACGTGTGTGTCAGAAGAGACATAAGGATAAAAATATATGTTCTGTGCATGTTTTAGATTGAATGTAGGATTTCTTTTTGGGACGGAGTTGCAAATAACTCCTTTAATTATTTAAAAAGCCTCAAAATCCATCCATCTGATCAAGTGAGTTACATTTTTCCTCATCTCATAAACGCTGACTGTTTCTTATCCACCTGCCTTTTTCGGCTCAGCTTCGGTGACTCAGGTCTCGCTCAGCCATCTTTGCCCACTCACTTTCTGTCTGGTGTGGTGATATTTAAATGACGTGACATTCAAAATCATACTTTTCTCTCTCGCAGCAAACTACTCGTGACTCCAAAAGGAGGGCATCAAAGGAGGCCGCTGCGCTGTCTAAGGATGGGCAGCCCGTCAATATCAACGCTGGTGGAGATCCTGAACCTGGAAACGCGGGTGACGAAAGATGAAGAGAAGCCACGAGCCCGTGAGAAGGAGGACGGCCGGAGCTGCGAGCGGTTCACCAGAAAACGTGATGGTGATTTGCAGAAGCGCGTGGGCGATGTTTGCGAGTGACTTTGCGAGATCCTGGCCGTTGTTCGCGGTGATTTACAACATAAGCGCCCGCATATGTCTCCATCCAAAGACCTCTGGATGCTGCATCTTTGTCGTGCCATTGCATGTGTGAAGAAGAGAGTGGGTTCCAAACAATGTCCGCGCTCTCCACCATGCTTTTTCTCCCATGCTTATGGTGCCAGTCAGGGAATGTGTCACTGTGTTAAGCCAATTTTAAGAAAACAAAACAGAAAAAAAAAAGAGCGAAAAGAACAAATTGCCCCCATATGCACATGATAATCACAATCTGCACATCCGATGTGTCCTGTGTGGGGCCCTCCTAAAGATTTTTGCTTTAGTTCTTTGTGCAAATATACTCCTTTTGTTGTGAATGATAGTATGAGAACCAATAATGATGCTGTTTAACCTCAGTTGATGCTGTAAGTGATGTTCATTTAAAAAGAACCTGAAGTGCTGTTTTGGGAGCTGAGACTTGGATGTGTGAAGCTTGAAGGCTAAAGACTGTCTTTTCCAGCCTTTGCAAGATAAACAAACAAACACACCCGCATGTGCCTACGATTCATCTCGATTTGAACTGTACTTGTGTTAACTTTGAGAGTTTGTTTTTTTGAAACTTTGTTCAGTATTATGTGTTCTACAGTTCTCTATTTATTTCCCGTTATGTTGTGTAATGGTACACTCTATATTATTTACAACAAGGTATTGTAACTTTTGAATTCTGTGGCTTACACTGATCTGCATGTATAATTCAGACTCATACTTATTTGGTTTTGGTAACAAAAATCTCTGCCCAAATATGAACAAAAGCAAGCCATTTGAGAATAAAGTATTTGCCTCTCCAGCACACATGGAAATACTCAGGAGGTAACTGAGGATGGGGCATTAGGGAGATGATATTTCTGACCAGCAGATGGTGGTGTTGACCAACTGAGGTCTCATTAAATGAAGATGAAGCAACCACTGAAGGAAAGTAAACGAAGGACAATCTACTGGTCGCATCTTGCCGGTAAATTCAGAGTCTCATTTAACGTTGTATACTTGCGATAGCTGTTGCTTGTTGAGAGTTTTGAATCTTTCTCTGGGATGGTGAAACGTGTACAGGCCCAACCACATTTGTGATAGAAAACAAACTTGAAAATTTGAACATAAAGGATCTACCATATTTTTTTCTTCTTTGCATTAAAGCTGTTGCTGGCTTTCTAAGTTGTGAAACCCAGAAAAAAAGTGATTACGTGTTGTTATTTCTCATTAGCTACACACAAAGGCTATACAGCATTTCAAACTTCGGTTGATGGAGTTGAAGCTAAATAAATAAACCCAAATGTGTTCAGCAGAAGATGGAGCTCTGATGAAGAAAATGTGCATACACTGGATTCATCCCATTTTTCAAAAATGATTAGTCAGCTTTATATTGCTAATGGGTGGGTGAATATATAGTTATGTTGCACCCAGGCACACAGAGTTGCAAGTAAATGTACCTTTTTATTCTTGAGACAAATATATTAGATGCATGCTCTTATTCAACATCAATGGCATTGTTAGTCCTGAGCATCTGAAGCTATAGCAGAATGTCTCATGAATAGACTTGGATCGTCTTTTTTTTTTTTTTAAAATACTGCTAATAATAATAATAAAAAATGGTTCTATCCATTGTGATTGTGCAGTAAAGCACTGAAAATTATACATTATTATGTTATTTTGCTGTCCATAACAATCCAACCTGCGTACTAAGGTCAAGATATTTTTCTAACCATCAAGTGTTTTATTAAAAATATTTCACTGTAGCAGTTCATTTACATCCATTTTATTCTGCTGTATTTTGTATTTTATCTTTTACATGTTTTATACATTTGCATATGATAAGGTGTTATATAAACAAACTTGGTGACAAGCTCGCTGAATAGGACTAAATCTAAAGTACACAGTGGAGAGAACCGCTGCTCTTTGCCAGGCTGCACTCAGTGTGATATGAATGTGGAGCTGACTTTACAGATGTGCACCGGGTCTCACATTTTTTATATGCATTTTAGTGTGAAATAACTTGAAATGGTGCAGTTATCAAGTTAAAATATGGCCTTTGTCTTACCATGTAGCACAGAAATGGAACAACCTCATAGTTTCAAATCTAACCTGAAAACTTGTACTTGTAATGACTGCAAAATAGTTTTAATTCAGTTTTAGATCATGGTCTGATCCATGCATCTTTTGCCTGCACTTTTTTAGCATTGAATTGTTTATTGTAAATCATTCAGTATATTTGAGATTTTTAACTGTGTCCTTAATGATATTTTTATTGTGTTTTGAAGTTCCTCAACAGAAAGATCTGAGTTAAGGAAGTTAGAAATATGACATTCAAAAGCTATGTAAGATACAGGCTATGCATTACAATCATTGAGAATTGACCAGGAATAATCTAAGAGTTGAGCTGAGACTCTGACCATTTTCAACTCTAAGCTGAAAACTTTTTAAATTTTAATTCAGTTAAATTCAGGAAATTATTCGATGCATTAAATGTCAGCACTACTGTCATTTTAATTGTGATTTTAAATTAACTTCATTCATTTAAGACGGTCCTTTACTATGTTTTTGTCATGTTTTGAATTGTCCACTGTATGAAACTGAAATTAAAAGCTTACTTTAAGAGGTACATTTAACTGAGGCCCCAGTGTGGCAAAACTCCCAACAGCCTCTGCCAGTGTATATTTTTTTGAATTATTGAGATCATTTATGCGTGCTGTGGGTTAACCCCTCACCTACAGACAGCTCAGGTGTTTAAATTTAAGTCTCCGCCTCCTGCAGCTGCGGTTGCTGGACTTTAACCTGGCGGGCGGAAGGACCACGCGGTCACCGGAGCCGCCGCTGAGCCGTTGGAGCCGCTCAGACCGAACAGCAGCTTCAGAGACCGACAGCAGACTATGTAGCTCAGAGCCCTCAAAACACACGCTGACGAGCATATTTCGCCTTTTTTTCCTCAATGTCATGCGGTTACAATGATGTGAGGATGGCTAAACGACCGGGGACCGACGACGGGATGTTGACTTCGCCCACCATTCTCCGGGACTTCGCTGCCGACTTGAACGCCGGAGACGTGAGCATGGACTGCGGCGACGGAGCCGAGGAGGTCTCCCTGGAGGAGATTCTGACTCTGTACAGCCAGCCGATAAATGAAGAGCAGGCTTGGGCTGTGTGCTACCAGTGTTGTCGGACGTTAGCACAGAAACACAAGAGGAAAGGCTCCAGGAGCGCCGGTGTCCCCGCGGCAGGCTACCCGAAGAGGATTGAGGGACCTAGGGATGTGAGGATCGGGAGAGACGGCACCGTGAAGCTGGACTTTGAAGACAGCACAGGTAACCGCATTAGACAGGTGGACGGGCATTTTATCAGTCGCCTGGTGTGGAAAACCTGCGTAGCCGAAGGGTAAACACCACAACAATGAAGCTTTTTTTCCCCCACCCTTCACATCACTCACAGGCCAAATGAACGGAGCATCCCTACAAAGAGGCCATATTGTTGTGGCTGCCTGCTTCCAGCCATGTGGCGAATTTGTTTACAGACGCCCGATGCGGATATTAATAATACATCATAGATCACCGCATAGCTGCCGGGGATCACAACGACCAAGGAAGCTGTTGTATCAATTATTCACACCGTCAAGGGTTCTGGTTTCTCAGCAGAATCCTGTATTTATATTAAAAACACGGCTCATATTGTTGCTGCTATGTTGGCTTCAAGAATGGCTGCTGTGCTTGGATTTAAATTGTGTCCCTGCAGCGGTCAGTTAGCGTCAGTAAACAGTGAAGCATGTGATGCATTTATGCTTAGGGGTCCAGGGCATATCAAGGCAACATAACTAGCATACAGTAAAAAAAAAAGCCAAAGTTAGGTGACTCATAGCTGCTAACAGCCTCATTATCAGTGTTGTGACTAGTTTAGTGCAGTACAGGTGTTTGCTGTCAGCTGCATTCACCTTAGAGAGTGGAAATGTAGTCAAACATAATCTAGTCATGTTGGCACTAATTGGCTGCTGCAGACATTAAATCAGTTTGATTCCTGCAGAACTCATTGCACAAAACTGCTCTGTGAAATCTACCAGCATGAGCAGTCGGAGAACTTCCATATTTTATTAACATGCCCTCTAAAAAGAAACCAGTTCCCTAATGTGATGAAACCTTTAGGGCTACCCCACAGCATCAGAACACTGCTGATCAATAGCAGATGGTAAATCAGAGATATTATTATGCAAAACTAATATTTCAAAAGTGAAATCACAGCTAGTGTTCTTAGAAGTGTCTTTAGAGGTCAAAAGTGTTGTTTTCTCTGTCTTTTTTAATTATTGCATCCAATATGTGTCGACACACTGACTATATTGCACCACCAGCCTTAACTATTGACAGAGAATTACTTCACAGCAATTTTGATTTATTAAAAAAAAAAATCCTGCTAAACAAAAATTTTCAGTTTTTAATTGTGAATATCTGCTTGTTTCACTAATTTTCTGTAATAGTAAATTGAAATCCTATTGTTCAGGACTGTATTGTAAAGCACTGACAGATGCCACCACGTTTTTATATCATTTTCTGACTCTTTATGGGCTAAACTATTAATTGTTGACGAAAATAGTGATCGTTTGCACCCCTATTCTGTCTTGCATTTGAGCTTGTCTTGCCACATGGACAGAAATAGACAGGTAATGGACTGTATCAAAGAGTTCCAGTCCTAATGAGCTGGAACATGTTGTCTTTTAATATGGCTAAGAATTGATTTACACTTGGGATGGAAGCCAAAAACAGTCAGCTACTGGGAAAACTGTTATGATTCTTTCCCTTTAAAGCCACCTGGGTGTAAAAACAATACTGATCAGCGCTCTGTGTACTGAGAACTAAGAATTGAGACCATGTAGTGTACTTTAACGCTCATTCCTTTACAACCACTTGTATGTAGACAGATGTACAGTACATAATGCCTGAGAGCCTTGTGGCCTTTTAACTGCATTCCATTAATACGTGAGAGATAAAGTTGGGTGTTGGAGGAGGAGGTGTGTCTATGAACACGACCTCAGGCACTTACTTTATGTCCTACCTCTCTTAGGAACCAATTAGCCAGATTTCTTCATATTTTACCCTCCACTGTTTCTTTCTTTTCTTCTCTCAGTTTAACCCCTCTGTCCAGCTCTGCTTCATTTCTGCTCCTCCAGCCAACCATTAACGTTTGCTTTTTGTGGAGCTGACACTCACAGAATAAACAGATTCACACAGTGCTGCCGAGCATCTTTGCACCACCAAAAATAGCACCAATGTGATGATTAGATGCACAGACTTTGGAAGTCTGAGTGCAGATGAGTTTGGAGATTATGGGGAGTTTCCTTTGCTGCTCCTCTGGCTCGTAGCTGGGGTGTTTTTGGGACAGCTTGGCCCAGTCCTGATTCTTATTAGGCCTGGTGATGAGAGAGGCGTGAGGCCTATTAAGCTTCCAGTGGCTCAGCAGCCGGTATAAGGGGCTGCAACCCAGCAGAAAATCAATGCTTATGCAACTTGCATATGGCCCACTCATGAGTCAGTGACAAGGTGGCATAAATTGGCCAGTTACCAGACCACCAACACTGGGCTTTGCAGCTTCCTCTGACGAACCCACCTTGTTTAAAGATGTGTGACGGCTGCTGTGGTCAGCTACCGAGCAGTAAACAAGGAAATGACGCATAGCAAACAGAATCACACTAATAAGCAACACAAAGTCTGAGTCAAATCTTATTTTTGGGCAAATTGATACGAGATGCACACGACTCGTGCTGCAGTCAGATCAATTTAGATCTAGCAGGGGGGAGAATGCATTTCACTACAGTGCAGCAAGATTTAGAGTTGTTCACCCCCCCCTTTTTTTTAGTGTTTTATATCTACAGTACAGACATTTTTAAGGATCTTTTTCTATATCTGTTGATTATGGCAAGTTTTACCTTCCAATTTAATCAACCAGAGAAGATCTCTTGTAGCCATTTCTCTCTGTGAAACCCTTTTAGCAACACAGCGGTTGATATTTCTTTGAATAGGATAGTCAGGGTGACACTAAACGCTGCTCCAAATATGTCCACTGAGCTTTACTTGCCGTAGGAAAGACGAGGAGGCCTTGCCAAGCCACCTCTCCTTGCCTGGGACAAACAGAGGACCCAGTGTTTCCCTGATGAGCGTTTATGGCCGAATGTTTTTCTCCCATCTGTTTGCTACAACTTTCTTTAGAGTGACGTGAGTTGTGTGACGCTATGAAATGAGTATTTTCCATCAATATGCTCTTAAGTAATCTAGTTTTCTTTGTAAATTATATAAATTATTCTTCTGTTGATAACCTTTAAATGCAGTTATCACACGTATTAGTATTCAGACATAATGTACATCTGGCCCAAGTGTCTCATATATGTGCAATTATCTAATTTTACTCTCTGGACTGATGTTAAAGTCTCCTGCTATATCACTCTATATGTACTTTAATCTTTGACCTCCCTCTTTATCCTGTGTTCAAATCGGTGTGTCCAGTAACCGCTGTTAAATATCAAAGTTAGATCTGCAGTGATTCACCAGTTAATCAGTTAACTGGACTGACAGAAAATGAGTTGTTTTATTAATTGGCTTATCGTTAAATCTCTCCAATTTGATTAATTTGAAGTTGTCAGGTGGAGCCATACTACGCCCAATGATTAGTCAGAAATAGTCTTCAAACCGAACACCAATGGAAGTAATTGTTAGTTGCAGCCCAGGCCGAAACAAACTCACAGTGAATGAAGTAATATTTGATTGATCAGTGTGGGAAAGAGATTTCTTCTGTGTACTTTTGCGCTCATTTGTAAAAGTCTGGAGGTACACCTGCATTAGGAAAGTCCTTACCAGAGCAGATAAGGTTGTCAGAGCTCAGATTAGTTTAGTCTCTTTTTCCAGAAAGAGAAAGTTTAGTTTCTTTCTTCTGTTCAGATGCTGTGATTTTGGAGTGTTCTTTAGAAAAGATTACCATAAAAATTAATATTCAACCTCAGATGCAGTGTTTAGGGAAAGGTCACAGCCAAGGGTGAGGTATTGCTTTCTCTTTTTCTGACTCTCCATTTGGAGAGAGGTTTCCATGGAAACAAGAGGGCAATGGTTAGATGTCTTTCCTCAGAGTGTGAATGAACAATCATATTACTATAAACAACCCCCAGTGGTACGTTTTGACACTTCAATTGCCTCAGGCGATGTTCAGTGACTGCAGAGAAAACATAATAATTTATTAACCTGCTGGTTTTCCAGCCGTCTGCAGCGTTGTTAAGTGATCGTGCTTTTCAGCTGCTCCTGTGTGGCAACATTTAGTCCCTGTTCTTGTTTTTAACATGTTAATGTTAATACTTTATGTTCTGTAACACTGAGTTAAGTGTGCGATTTCTCTCTCCGTTCTTGCACAGCCATAGAGTACATTCGCATAAATAATTCAGAGGGTGTGTTGTCTCACTGATTGTTTCAAGGAACTTGTTGCACAATCAGTCTTCATTGTCTATGAGTGTGAATAACTCTTCTCTCTGTTCTGTCATTACAGATAAATACCAATCAGCCCCTACGTCATTAGAGGTGAGTTCAAATCACATTCTCTTTAGTCACTCCAAGTTCGCTTGTCAGATGAGTTTTCCTTTCCAGTGAGTGCTAGTGAAGCGGTTGGTAGGTTTTCTATTAGCCACAGTTCAGCAGGTGTACTACCCTCCAGACTGAATGTGAGAGTTTTACTTTCAATACTTCTTTTCACTTGGCAGCTGTTAATTTGTGCTGCCTATCATCATCTTAACACAGACAAAGTTATTATTATAGAACCTGTTTTCATAGCTTGCCCACCACTGACACTGTGAGCTTTGTGAGCATCTGCACCACAGATATTCTGGTGTGGCCTCTGTGTCACAATGTTATTGACTTTGACCCTGAGAAAAACATTTCCTCTTTATCAAACCAATGAAAAGAGACATTAAACACTAACTGATGATCAGTGTTTGTGAGGAGTGTTATTTTCTCTGGTCTTTAGTTCCTGTTCTGTCTTTAAGAACTGGTAGAAATCTGTTTGATCCGTCACATCTGTGCCATCAACGTGTAAATATGGCACTTCCCAGCAGGCTCAGATGGCATCTGCTTTCTTGGATTTTTTCCTTCTGTGTGTAGAACTTGCATACATAGAATAAAACCTACAGGCAATACATGATTACAGCAACCTCAGGAAAGTTGTATCCATAAAAATAATTTTTGTTCATGCAAATAGAACAAAGCACACAGCATCATTTCAAGTGTTTATGCCAGAGATTGACAGTGGGAGTGGGAGTGAGCACAGTACAAATAGCACGCTTTACTTTGTTATGCAGTTGCTGTGTGTGCTGCACTCTAATGCAGAGGAGCACTTTAAAGAGAGCATCTTTGTTCTTCTTTTCCCTTTGTTCATGAATGCATTACTTTTATTTTTAACTGTTAAACCCTCAATAATCATCACCAAACCCACGTGATAAGAACATGTGGCCAGTGGCTGTTTGGTCAGGCAAGGTATGCTATATAATGTTGGGAGGAGAAGTCTGTGTACATAAACTAATTACACATCAAGGCGTCTATCGATTCCAAGCAGTCAGATTGTCCTTCGTGTCCTTCGAGTTTGTCTTGCAGTTCATGTGATCCCAGGCATGCACAGTATGTTTGTGTTTCTGCACGGCTAAGTAGAAGGTATAATTCCTTTACCTCAGCTGACAGCCAACAGGATGAAATCTCATGGCTGAACTGTGGCTCCTCGGTCTGATGGTGCTTATACTGTTGGTACAGATAAGCTCTGAACAGGGTGTGTTTGCATTCTTAGTTGTTTTTTTGCAACTAGCATCTTTCACAGTGGTAATTTGAGTGCATCAGATAGCAGGAAGGTACTACAGAGTCAAACATGTGAGCAATGGCTTAATCAGATGTGAGTACCTGTCGCTTGTGTGGGCTCTCTGTTAGAGCCAGCTACTTGTTTTTCCAAATCTTGTTTTGCAATGTGTGCTAGAAAAACAATGACTATTCTGATCTACCTGGCTGTAAGATGCTCTAGAATAAAATATCTGAACTGCTGGATGGCTTTTTGATGATCCTCTGGCTTTTTATTAGCATAACAATGAAGTAGAACAATTTAAAAAATATATTTTGTTGTAACTAAAGGAAGAGACAAAGCACTAACAGCCTAAAATTAATATAAGAGTGAGAGTTACTGGTAGGAGTGTGAGAATTCAACCTATTATCACCCAACCTATATCAGCTGGTCAACATTATCGGCTGGTTTTGGTGCATCATAGACATTGGTGTTGGCATATATGTTGTCCAGTATGCATTGTCATTTTTCACAGAACATAAAGTTGATAAACTGGTGTAATTTAGACATGTTGTCATCACATAGTTTGCCCCACAGGGCAACTCTGACTTCATTGTTGACCATTTGCTTGGCACTGCAGCACATGTAGCAGAGTAAGTATCACAGCTGAGGCTTCAGTGGTGCGGAGTTAGGTGGTGTCTTCACAGTAATTTGCGAAGTAGGTAACAATAAAGACCCCATCATTTTCCTGTTTCCTGAATCGGCATCGGCCCTAGTATCAGATTCTTCTTATTAAATTGTGATAAAACATGTTTAGGACATTTAATTTACAAAAGGAACAGTCAGATGTAAATAGTTGTTGTTAATGTAGTCAATATATAGATGCCGTATGATGCAGACATATGTACGTATTTTTCTGGATTTTATTAGGGAATTATTTTTTTTTAGCAGTACAAATTCCAACATGCATTGGATCTACTGATTTCCATTTGATGTCCGACATTTTGTTGACAGTACATTTTTGTTTTTCGATGAAATGCCTTGACCAGTATTGGATGGATCACACTGCATTTGGTGCCACCGTCAGGACTGAATTTTTACTGGTAGCTCATGACCAACTATTAGTTTATTGACCTTGAACATTTTTTGGTGTTTGGCAGATGTTAGCATCCAGAGCCACAGAGCTCAACTGGTTATCACTACACCTGCTAAATGTAAGCATTTTAGCATTGTCATTCTGATCATGTTGGCACGCTCAAATTAGTATTTAGGTCAAATCGCTGAGCATAGCTGCAGACAGTGAGTCTCACATCAGTTGCTTTGTTTGATTTGTTGTTTTGAGGTCAACGTAATTCAAAGTTCTAAAAGGCTGTTCACATGAGATGTAACTATAAATTCACTCTAGTGCTTTGCCTTTATCCAAGTGCATTCAGATAATTTGGGAACATTTATTTGGTACACACTACCCCACATACCTTTTATAATTGATAATGCACAGTGATGCTCTCATACTTTTGGCCACAATCCCTCATGTTTGACCTTATTTGTTTGTCTCTGTCCCTTGTGAAAGTGAGTCAGCTATCTAGCAAGCCACTCAGACACTATCACTCTCGCATACCACCGATTCTAGTCTTCAGAGCTAATCACTGGCTTTCGTGAAGTTGACCCACTCTCCCTTGTGTACATTGCACAGCTTGTGATAGTAATTATCAGTAATGTCTAAGAAGATATCAGTTTTACTGACATTAGCAGCACTAGTCGTGGGTTAGACTTTGTCTTGCTGTCGCTCTGCTGTCATCTGCGTTTGTAGTAATTCTAATAAGAAAAAATTGTCTGAGATGTGAAGTGTGCACCTTCTGTTGTAGCCGACAGAAGAAGCTTAACCTAGTTTGTTCTCAGCTGAAGATTAAGGTGAGATTAGTTGTAGTATCCTATTACTTCTCTAGTTTGCCAGATCTGCTCAATTCAGTTTGGTGCCAAGACAATTAGTTATCCAGCATCATACCTGAAGTAAAGCCTTGGATTTAGTAATGGATCGTATTAGAGTGAATTTCTGCATTAGTTGCTTGAAAGTTTGACTAAAAGACCTGTTTTTCTTGTTGAAAGTAAAATTCCAAATTCAAATGGGACCCTCTTTCAAACCCATGTTTCTATATATTCAGCATCGATTGGTAGGGACTGCATATCTTTGCATGCTAACAGTGTACAGTAGTGGCTGCAGCTGTTTGAACAGGGGCTCCATGTGTCTGTTAATGAGGCTTCTGTGTTTAGTGTGTGCACAGGGGGATACATGTTTCCCTCATCACCCTCCTACCAGCCACCAGAGGCTATGAGCTCCGTCTCTACAAAGACTGTCTGTCACGCTTGTCAGCTCTGACGTCAGACTGCACATTTTGAGAAGGAGAAACGGGACATTTTTTTTTATGTTTTTTGGGTCAGCTGGCTGCGTGCTTATTTGTAGGCAGAGTCCCCTGGAGTGACTGATTGACACTCAGTTTGATCCCTGTCTGCCTGACAAGTACCAGTGACCTCATTATTTTGCATGCTGCTTTTATCCAAATGGATCAATTGATTTTTGTGAGTCTGACAGCTCATATTCCAGTCCCCAAGGTTATATTTCTGCCTATGCTGGGATATTCACAGAAAACGCAAAACCACAGGAAGGCGATTTATTGAACAGTTAGACCTATTTAAGACGGGTTATTCTATTAATATCTAGGAAGACATTTAATTCTCCTTTTTCCCATCCAGCCAGGCCTGAGTAATGAATTGAGTTTCCTTCTCAGTCTGTCAGGTCAATAAAGTTATCAGATGTTCAGCCACAGATGTTTTGCTGCAAGAAAGTCCTGTGTGGCTTTTGAAAGAAGACGAGATAAGACAGTTTGTGTGTAGAGCCAATTTTTCCATTCCTTTCATAGAAACTGATTTGTGTGGTGTTTAGAGACACTTTAAAAATCCAACAGCATTTAGGTCATACTCAGAAGGAACTGACTAATGCTCTAGTGAAATAAACTAGATTCTGTGGGTTTGTTGCTTTAGGGAGGATGTTTTTAGCACATGCAATGACCACAGGGGTCAGAAGGCTTTTTAAGCTTGAAAAACTGAGTCTTCATATCATGCGTTTTCAGTTTTTTTCTTACTGAAGAGTCTTTCCTTCATCTGCAGTATTGACTTTTATGCCAGTTTTCCTGCTGATGGGTAGAAATGATGACACGTGATGTCAGAGGTGACGGTTTGATGCAGACGGACATGTTCTCGGCCCTCAGCAATTTCCACTTGATTTCACAGTTGAATGCAAACTCAACAGTTTCTGACCAGGAGGTACGTAAGAGCAGCACCATGTCCTGTCCCTCTATGATAGGGATGCTGCACAGCATCCGTTCCTGCAGTGGAAGACCTCTAGATTTAGCTCTGGTTATGTAACTGTCTATGTTTTGATGGCTTTGCTCTACTGCTGCAGCAAATGCTAAAGGCTGCTTAGTTGACTGCTTTGTGAACTCCAATTGGCAGCAGTGGTGCCTTGGGCTGCAAGTGCAAAGGCAATGTTAGCTCTGATCCAGAAATCATGTCCAGCCAATCGCTTTAGTCTGCAAGGACAGCATTTTGCAGTATTGGTATTTTTACACTTGTAATTTATTTGTTTACAGAGCCACTTGAGTATCATAGCAAAGTGTAACCATGTCTAGAAGTAGAGAGAAGGCAAAAAGGTATTTTTTTGCAGTATGATAGAATTATGTCATAAAAAATAAAGTTGAATTATTTTGATAATTATTTTACAAAAATGTAAAAAATGTAGAATCAAGTGATCACATTTGTTACCGATAGTGTAAAAACCATAGTGACTCTACCACCATAAATATTTAACTTTACATTTTTCATTTGTTTCCATACTTGTGCCCTCTCTCTCCTTTGTGTAAGTTCAGCCTAAAAGTCCCAGAATTTTTTCAGCTGACTGTTAGCTGTAGCCGAGTCGCTGCTGCCTTCTTGGTTCTACTTTCTCTTTTTCTTTTTTTGCGGAAACTGTTTATTTATGGAGATTTTTTGAGTAAGATGTTTAGAATAAAGTGATTTTGATGAGCTTCGGAATTACACCATATCCCAAAGATATCATGTCTGTAACAGCAGTCAAACTTATGAGCAGGTGTGTAATTCTGTAGACATAAGGTAGAGGACTCAGCAGCCCAGAAGTCTGGCTTTCCTCTCTCGTGTGAGTCTTTAAGCTGCTCTATAACACAAACAACTCATTCTTTGCCCATCTGCATTCTAGTTGACTCACTGATGCTTCCCCCTGTCATGGCCACTCCTCTTGTATTGCTCGTCAGTCTTTACAACTGAGAAAATGTATGTTCTTCCAGCCTTATTTTTAGGATTCTTTTTCCATATAGTTTTTAGTTATCTATCAAGGACTCTGCGAGAGAAAATTGCAATAGTGGCAAATAAAAGATGCATTGCACAGTAAAAGATGGATAAAGCAGCTTTTTTTTACTTTATGTAACCTAATCGTGGGTAATAATATTGTAATTTAATCACTTTTCCAAGGGTATTTGCATTGCTTTCTCCATGAAATACATCTGTTCCACCTATTGTGAACTAGCTCTAGTTTACATAAAACTATGAGTACAGCTCTAAGGGCTGCATCCGTTCTTTCAGGAGACAAAGGTCATTCATGAGTAAAAAATTCTCTTCGTATTTGTCATTTATTCACAAGACGATGTCTCTGACGTGGGAAAGAGCGACTCGCTAATATAAAAAACTCATTGTTGGAAAACAAGCACGAAGCACTTCTTTCCCGAGGCGATGATGTCATGCAAAAAGCTCATTTTTTTTATTTGTTTGTGACCCGTGAGAAAAGTTGAGGGAAACTGCGCTACTTTCTGAATGGACTGCTGAGATACATTCAGACTGTATTCTGTTTCCGAACTCTGTGTGTTTTTTTAGTGAACTGGTAAGCCTTTCTTAGCACTGATGCCGATATCCTTCTCTGTGATACTATTTCTTTCCATGACACCCACAATGACTCATCCTTCTACATTTCCTAAGAACCATTTTTTCATGTAGGCGATGCCCTGTGTTACCTGTGGCTGACTGGTGGGGAAAATATGAGTGTTTTCTCCACCCCTGCAGCCACCTCCCCTGGATGAAGTCTGGTTTCAATTAGTGGTTTCCTACCAAGTGTTTCAACTAGTGCCTTAAATCCCCGCAGTGGATTTCCTGGCTGTCTTTTCGTAACGTTTATCCGCATACTTGTTCCCCCTCCTTCCTCATGCTGCTCCTCTGCTATGCCTCCCTGCCTCATTCCTCTGAGTCACAAGTCTTTAAATCAGATTTTGATGTGTAATTGAAAAACTGAGCTGTATTTTTTTCCTTCCTTTCTCTTTTGCCCTTCACTCAGCTGAAGATGTCTTCCCCATTCCTTCTGTCACTAACTCCCAGGGGGACTTCCTGTATGTCATTCTTCAATAGAAGGAAGTGAATTGAAGCTGTTACAGCACTGCTATGTTGATGGAGTTACCAAGCCTCCACATGTATATTTTTATCCATTTACATCTGGATTTGTACAGTATGTTTGGCAGAATAAGTCCAGGCTGTCATCAGTTATGCTTTCAGCCAGCAGATTGTTTTCCTGAGTGCTTTAATTATTGATATATTAAACCCTGGGCTTTTCTGTTCTAGCTCCTGTTGAACCACCAGGGAGTTAATTATTACAACATATTTCAATGTGGGATGGGAAAGTGGATTTAAACAATAACTGTTGACTAAATCTACTCATGACCAGCCGATATAGTAAATGTTCCTCAAGTGGAAATCTAGTCTAATGTGTCTGCTTCGATTGCACATGAATGGAAGAGGATTTGTGCACATCTGTACAGTTTTACTACGGCATAAACATCTACATCACTGCGACCAATGAATGGGAGCCCCTGTGCCGACTGTCACTCCAGCGTCCTCTGCTCTCTGGGCCCACTACAGCGCATGTTGTCCTACAGATGGATTATAAGGTTACATAATAAGACACTAAGGAATAGGATATTCCTTTTAGCCCCGGAACAGGATTACGAGCCGCACACAGTGATGTTTGATAAATGATAACAGTATAACACCATCGAGCTGATCTTTGCCCTGGAATAGCAGCATAAATAGGCTAGTGTTGGGAAATTCTAAGAGGCTGCTGATACTTTCATGGTACTGTTATTTTAGGTAGTTTTAAGTATTTTTAGGCAGAGGTAGGGTAGTGAGCGAAATGAAAATGTTACAGTAGTTATATAGAATTAAGAAAACTTGAAAAATTGAATAATTTACTTCTTTTATAAGACAAATGAATGTATTTTATGTTATTTCTTTCTATTACACATCTATTTTTCAGAACTCTAAATATCTGAGCATGTGAGCAGTTAACCTACCAGGTTCAGAAATGGTTATTGTTATTGTTTCTCACTGTTTTAGTTCACAAAGCGCTAGAAACAGTCAGTCACCAGTGTAAGTCAGTTAATACATAGACTGGTATCGCCTGGACAGTGCTGTCAGCCCTGGAGAATGGTCTAACTGCACTTATCATTCTTGTGTAGGGAGAAAAATGATGTTGCCCGTGAGTATTCCTTTAAACCAATCTCTGGTGTCTTGTGCAGTGTTGATGCACCTGCAAAATAGTTGGGGAGAATTATTTTCCTGCAAGATTTGCAAGCTGGAAGGCGATCACTGTCAATAAAATGGCTAATTAACTGAAAGAACCAAGCGGATTGGTCTTTTGTTTGGCCGGCATTTTCAGTGTGTAGGTTGTTAGCTCAGAGGTTGCTGTTGTCACCTCTTCTCCTAATGGGGATTTTGAAAGTGACAATGAACAGATGTCAGAAAGGGCAGGAAAATGCTTGGTGGCAATGCCAGGCTTAAACCTAAAGTCTACATTCTTTGAGTGGGACTACTGCACCTTAATGCAGAGAAAAAACGTACTTACTTGCAATGACATAATCCATTATGTCATTTTTGCAAAAGTACAGCAATTGAGCTGTGTGCGTTAGCTTTTTAATAGCTGCGATTTTGGAGCTACAGGATTGTCTGAAAGAGCGAGTCATTCCTCACTGACATCAAAAACAATCTCTCAAACATCCTAGTGAAGCGATTAAAAGTGTAATGGCATCGCTTCCTCTCTTTATGGCATGTGAATTATGTAATTTTTCTTGGCTCAGCTGGTGAATTTAATGAACTCAAACATGCTCAGTCAACACCCTTCTCTTCTGTTTGGGACACTCCCAGACTCGCAGATAGGTGCTATGCCGTCCCAACACCTAAGCCAAGCATAACCAGCCATGCCCATCAACACTGGTTTCACCCACATCAACAGCATGTTTTGTTTGAGCACCTCCCTTTCTCAACAATGTAACTTTGGAATAGAACATGCAGTACAGTAATGAGTCAGACCTGTTTTAGTAAATGGCTTCATCCTTATTTAAAAAAAAAAAAAAGCATTTACATGAAAAAAACACAAATGCATAAGACATCAAAATGACTAACTAATAAAGGCAAATTCTTTGGAAGAAAACGTGTTCATGGTTGACACCTTTTCAAATTGTTGGAGTGCTGAAAGAATTTAAAGTATCCATTGAAGCATACAAAGAGATTGAAGTGTTTTTGTGCTGAGCTGAAAGAAATTGGTGTCAATTGTTTCATAAACTAAAAAAAAATTGTATTTGCTTTATTACTAACTAGATGTGCACTTGAACCACAGCAAATTGTCCACTATTTTGTGCTATGTTCATTTGCAAACAAAGCCATTATACACTGCTAAACGCAAAAAAAACAGTTATAAGGGAAAATGCATTTTTCCTGACTGCAGTCGCCCCCTGAGTTTTGTAATATTGTTGGTGTTTCCTCAACATTGGGTTGGGTGTGCTTTCGATAGATCAAAGTGTAACTGAGATATGACTGCATCTTCACCGCAACTTTGAACAAATGTACTCCAAGCACAAAATTCATGTCTAAAAATCATCATGACCAATTTTGAAGGAGGTTGAGGTCATAGTGTCTATAGACTGTCAATCAACTAGACTGTCTTTCTGTCTTAAAGGGTCTTCAAGAACCAAGAAAAGAAGTCCAGTTCTCTTCTATTGAAACATTTAAGTTTGTGGTCATGGGGCACTCTGAACTCGACTTGATGTGAAAAATCCAAAGTTAGCTCTTTAGTCTGGGCTTATGGTTCAAAAGATACTTTGACACACAGGTGGTGATATAGTGCAGAACGTACAAACACCAATTTGTAACTCTCCCCTGCGTTGCTCTCATGCTTCTTCTTTTGACCAAGTTTTATGAAAATTGGACGTGTTTTTGTAATCTTTCTTACTGATCGACACACATACGGCAGATAAACGCCACCTCCTCAGAAGAAGTGATTCCCTTAGCATTTTTAGTCAGCATAAACGATTCATTAACATTCTGTTTAGTGCTTAAATGCCAGTCATCTTCACTGTACTCTGATTGAAACCAGTGGCCTGCATAGATCACTATCTGCTGTTTCCAGCGGTTGATTCAGGCCCACTGTCCTGTAGAGAACTCTAAGCTCTGAACGCTTAATAATGGAAGAGCAATGATTATCTTAAGTTGTCTGGTGAGGAAGAGGCACAGATGAGCCAACCGGATATGCTGCAGTGAAAGAACAGCTTTGTCCTGGTGGTAGTTTGAAACATTAGGATGAATTTAAACAAGATGCATAAACAAAACGTCATATTCTACTTATTGATGAGACTAATCAGTGATGGAATGAAACTGGTTCTAAATGATGCTGATAATCACTATATCTGGGGAACGCCGTGACCTCCTTTTAAGATTTTGTTTGAGGAAATGAAATGTCTTCTTGTCTTTTTAGGTGAATTGAGGTGTAGATTGGGTTGTTGGTCTGTCTAGGACATGGAATTTGAGGAAATTGGGTTGTTCCATGAGAGTGTGCTGGTGTGCTCTTAATTATAGAATAGTAAGGGCAGAGAAAGCAAAAAATGAGTGAAGACTGTCAGCTGGAAAGAACATGTTACCCAGCTGAAAGGCAAGTAAGGTAATTTAACAAGAGAGGCATTTCTTAAATACCCCAGCTAAATTTGTGAAGTCCTACAGGTTTACTGAACTGTGGAGTTTAGGAACATTGAAGGTTGTGTGTTTGCATTTGTAAGAATAGCACTGAACAGATATGACGGAGAATAATTGCTCTAATGATGTTCATATTTGTCTTTCTGTTTAATTCGAGGCATTGAATTCCAGTCTTAGCATTTTGTGTGTGTGTGTGTGTATATATGTGTGTATGTGTATTTTATCCCTGTTTGAGGCTCTCAGTGCAGCTACAACAGCTAAACTCAATCCTCATTCCAAATATAAAATCAGATGGAAGGAACTATTTTAGCCAAAGACCAAAACATGTAAACTTGTCTTAATATCCTTCATACAATAATAACCTTCAACATCTCCTTCAGGTTATTGACTCATTGGGCGTCATGATCTACAAAGCTCTGGATTATGGCCTCAAACAAAATGAAGAACGTGAACTCAGCCCGCCGCTGGAGCGCCTCATCGACATGATGACCAACACCGAGGAAACGGAGAGCGACCCTTGTCCTGATGAGGGCTACGAGGCCACAGAGGAAGAGGATGAAGGAGAGGAGGAAGAGGAGCTTGTCTCTACGACCTCCACAGGCACAGTCAGCAGCATCCAGAGCTATCGGGACATCATCATGGTAGGTTGGAATGGCGGGTTGTTTTGAACCCTATGAACCCCAAGCTGTTTTACGAGTTCCTGTCACATTTTTATTCACTGTAATAAAAAGTCCTGCACCTCTGTGGAAACGGCACATGGCTAGAAACAGAGGGGAATTAAAAATGACTTCTATTCAGTTTGAGGCAGCGAACATGCAATAAATCATAAATAAAAAGAAAACTTCAGTTGAACTTTTGGCTAATTCACAAAAAGAAATGGAAAAACTAAAATGAACATGTATACCATTTCATTCTGACTATAGCTGTTTCCAATACTAGAAAGAAATAGTTAATTTACATCCTTTAGATGTTTAACTACTTGTGTTTTTATTTCGCTTCCATAGTTGTCTTCTATTTGCTCCATGTAAGTTCAGCCCGCTGTTCAAACCAGTTCAGTCCCTGATTTTTGTCATGTAGCTATTAATCACTGCTGATGGACGAATGGCTTCACAGTTGGGCTGAAGAACACAGAATTTATGTTTTTCACATAATCTGGTTAGAGTTGTCTGAGAGAGTTTTCATAAAGCGATTATGATTAAGTCACACTTTTTTGATTTAGCTTTGCTAGTTCCCTAATTGAAGGGCACATCACAGATGAGTAGTTCAAGGACTGTCAGATTCTTTGTATTCACAGCTTCTTGCACTGATAAATGCTGTCATTTTGGTGATTATTATTTTCTAAAGACAACAAGACTTTGAAACCTGCTTTTGAGTTCAGTAATTTGATTTTTATACAACAGTGTTTGACATCAAAGGGTTAGTGACAATAATTACCATGAACAAACCGGTACAGTGTGCACCACAGTACGAGATGCATATGTAGGCATGTAGACATTGTGCAATCTGAATTCTTTGCATGCACACTGATGTATTTTCTGTGCAAGTATCAAGTACTTGTGTTTATATTCAGTTGGAAAAGAGAGCTTAGGTTGTCTTCCAGTTTCCATGTGTACATTAACCTAAAAACAAACACTCTCTAATGGTCTTGTAATAACTGTAATAATTTAATACAGTTTTCCGTCATGCTTCATCCTCAATCTGATCATACAGTCTGTGACGGATTAAAATGATGCGGCAAATATTTTTAAAGCAGTTATTAAATGCGTATAATGTGCAGATGCCTCTTTTGCTCGGATTATATTCTTCAGTGTCCTGCACATATTAAAAACTGCCAGGGTGTACATACATTATTCTTTTTTACCACATTATTGCATGATTAGTCATCCGGTTTGCCAACAGAGCAGTGCAGCCACACACAGGCATCATCACCACAGCACCAAATGCATTCCCCTGATGGAGGCTGTCACTGTAAACTCCCCAAGTAGCTTCTGAATATGACGCTGGTAAATATAGCTGTATAAACACACTGGTGTTTGGGGAATAGGCTCAGAAATTGTTACAGCTTGTTCCTTCCATGTAATGAATGCAAATGTTAGGTCTGTTTGTTGCCCCTACGTGTCCAGCCTGGCCTCTAATTCCCCTTAACAATCCTGCTCTTGAGGGTAAACTGCAATATGCTGGTATGACATGGCTGGATTAGATAACTGCACATTCCCGGCTGACCTCTTTCCTGCTTTACTCCATTCGGTTCTGTCAGACAGAGACAACTCAGACAGGTGAAGGTTCAGTGAGACGCGAGGCTGATGAAAGATGACAGGACTTAGTAGTTCCCACTGAGACAGGAATAGCAAGAAGTTGAAAGTGCTGAATGGGTTTTCCCAATGCTTTAGTGAAAAGGAGTGGATACATGACCTGTCATCCTTTTACCAAAACTGTCAGTCTGGTGTTTTGAATTTAGGTGCCCATCTTCATATTAATCACGGCTCATCAAATACGCTTCTGATCAATCCAAATCCACAAACTGACGTTGACAGTGATTGTAATTTTTAAAAATTATGCAATTTTCATCTATTTTTTGTAAAAAATGAGGCTCCAGGTTTGCATAATTATTTGTGGTATAAACAATGGAAACCGCAGACGCAGTGTTATTTTTGACATGCAAGTGCATGCTTTCATTACCCTGGTGTCATTTTTCCTGTAAATTTCCCCTCAGTCGGTGAGGATGAAGAGACTCTGTTTGCTAAGTCAAATTCTTGTGACTTGCCACGCCTTAGTGGAACGCAGAAATATGTCATTCGTCTGGTTTCCTTCATTGTTTCTCTTGAAATAGTTTGACAGCAGCACATACATTACTCTGTCAAATAGCTTTCTGTTATCATTAGTCGAATACCGCACAGGTCAGTTCTTTAAAAGCTTGGGCTTGTCGGGCATTGCTGCTCCGACTGGACAATCAGGTTCATGATGGTTCTGCTTCACATAGTTTCTTTTATTTAGTCATGCAGTGAGGATGGGTTTGTTGATGTCCATCTGTCAGACCATCGCTCTGATCCAGATTGAAATACTCGATAAATGTCACATTTGTAATAACGTGACTTTCCCTCTAGTGCAATGAATAGCCCAACAAATTAATTTGATCACCTGTTTGACTTATGATGAAATTTCTCCAAACCTATGGACATTCTCACCAGCAGGAGCAACTTTATTTGTAGTGCTAATTAGCGAAACCAAAAACCTGAGCATGATAATGGTATGGTATTATAATGTCACTGTGTTTATTAATGTCATATTAAGCATGTTGGCATGCTGATGTTGACGCTGTAGATTCTGAAGCCCTTTTCAGACATGGGATGGGTACCATTGCTGCTACGTCAATCTGTTCAAGTGACGGCATTCAAACATAGTTGACCTGTCCATTACTGTTCTTCACAGAATTAAAGAATTAATCAGGGAAAGACAGATTGTGCTTTAACTAGACAAAAGATCTATGTCTGCAGCAGCTATGCAAGATACTAGTACATGTGCAAAATGTTGGCCATGTTTTATTGATGAGTATTTCACTGGCATCATAGTATAACCCATTCCTTACTTTTTCACCTCCACAGATATGTTCTTCCCACCTGCCCAGCCCATCAGATGCCCCCAACCACTACCAGGCTGTGTGTCGGGCTCTCTATGCTGAGAGCAGGGAACTACGCACCTTTCTGGAAAAGATCAAGAGTGCCAAGGAGGTACGAAATTCTGACACCTGACGTCTAAGAGTTATTAATAAATCCAGTTTGGACAAGTCTGACAAATGTCTGCACTCACTTTTAATATTTTTTTTTCTCATCTCTGCACTGCCAAAGTCTGGTAATTCTTATCAATAAGTCATACGGAGGCTGTTCGACTCGTTTGCACATCACAGACCTGTCAAAATCTGAATATGAAAGTAAAACGAAAGTGTGAGGGGAAAAGTGTGCTTCGAGGCACAGAGCAGATAAGAGCTTGTGAGAAAGTGCCGAACATCGTCTCCCTCTGCTTTGGTATGTGGGTTTACTGTGTGGAACTGAATTGGTTGAATTAAGATCTGTCAAACTTCCTTTTGCTGGGGAGAGAAAATACCAGAGATGCCCAGAAACGGCACAGTAACAACAAAACAGTCTACAGAGAGACAATCGCACAGAATGATTGGAACTGAGTGAGTGCCCTTTTCTGACCCATTTGTCACGACAGTTGAGAGCTCAACTACTTGGCATAACTTAATTTTGCTTGAACGTGATCTGGCATCCTGTTTCTTGTGCCTGTATACAAGCTAACTGGAAGATTTCTGTTTGTATCTGGCCAATTGGTAACTAAGAACGATCAGCGAGAAATTCCACCACGTTGTTGTTGTGCTTCTTAGTGACAGAATGTTTTCAACTACTGTTTGAGACAACTGGCAACTAACAGCCGCTTGGAATTGCTCCTTTTAATTAGAAATAATTCATTAACAATCAGAATAGCTGAACTCGACAGCTTTTAAGAGCGTGATGTCTTAAAATTGCCAAAATATAAAACTATTCATCAGTGCCAGGAACCGTTAAAATGGTAAGAATGGATTGGATTCTCAACTTTCTGACAACCCTTGAACTTTGTTGGGACAACTTTACCAAACCTAATCTTGAAGTAGCATCAGAATCTCCTGATTCTACGTTTCTTATGTAAAGGTTTGCCAAAAATACAACATTTGACAGTTTTTTTAATAACAAAAAATAAATGTGCTCTCTGCGTAAGCATGGAGTTATTAATAATTTAACTGCGACCAACACTGATGAAAAAAAATCTGGGTTTACACAGAGCATAGAAGATAAATATGGAAACAATTCAATTTTAAAAAAGTAGGAAAACATCTATAGCATGCAATTGCCATTTTTCCTCCCAGCTCTTGTAAAGGTGTTTTACATATTAATTCTATTTTTTAAAATTTTTTGTCAAATGAATAATCAGAGAAATTCCACTTTTGTTGAAAGTGATTTATGGCATTACAAACTGCATAAAAGATATTTAGAGGTTCTCTTCTCTTCTAACTATGACTGCGGGACTGAACCGTATATTGTAGTGACAAATAACCCCACAGTGGTTAAAAAAAATGTGACACAAAAACGTGAGCGTAAACACCCAGACATTGCTTGAGATTCAGGGGATTAAAGAAATATACGCTGGATTATGTCATGAGCACCTTAAGCTAAACAAAATATGACAGAGTGGAGTGGAGTCAAGTTTTGGAATCTTCTTTGTTGTTCATAGACTCCATTCTTAATGCTACAGTTGTCATTTTTGAACACCGTCTTTGCTTAAAATTTGCACCTGATGAGGAGGAGGATGATGATGCTAGGTATCCATTGTACAGCACATTGATGAAGAATGTCTGGAAAAAAAAGTGCAACACTTGCCTAAGCCTTAAGCAATTGAAATGCATTAGTTGAAACCCTTGTACTCTTACTAGCTCTCTGCTGTTTGCTGTGATTTAACTGAGGTTTAAGGAAGATGTTGCGATAAGGCTTACTCTATGACTTGTCAGACAGCATAGCTTTACTTTACAGTATGTTCACACGAACTGTGGCTTCTGCAGCAGACATGATTCATGCAAACAATCTTATGTAATAGATGGTTATAGAATCAAGTTTAACCTTATTACAGAAATTTAAGGAGCTTATTGGAAAGGATTGGACCACTCAGCTCCCACTCAGTGTTACTGGGTAATTAATTACTAAGTAACCACACATGGTACCATACATCACACATGCTTTACAGATTAGCGGGTTAGTGAGTGTTGTTCTCAGTTTCTCTTACTGTTCCAGTGTTTTTGTGTTTTCTGTCTGTAAAGGCTCATGCTAAAAAAAAACAAAAAAACAACCAAACTGGAATTTTAAAACTACAAACTGAAATTTGGGTGACTCCTGAGTCCCAAAGGCAGAAGCTAAATAATAAGAGGAATACGATTAAAAAAGGATTTTTTTGGAAGAAGGGATGAATTTTAGCAGTAAACATGGGTGTGGATGAATAGATGTGTAGATTAGAAATGCAAAAAGAGAAGCAGATGCCAGCAGATAACCGTTAAGGCTTCAGTTTTTCTTTGATCTGAAACTCTGGCATGAGTGATATAGATAAGGCTTCGTTCAACTTGTGATGAACCGGAACTGAACTTGAGAAAAGAGCAAATCAGATAACAAGATAGCATGCAGACATGTTTAAAATACACCCAGAAGAATGCAAAAAATTTGTGGGATTTCCAAGTCAACGTACCTTAGATTGTAAAGGATGCACATACTAAATACATCAACTCCAAAGGCTGTTTTTTCAACAAATATGACAAATAAAGTAATCACCCAGAATGTTCAGAAACTTTCTTTTGCTGAAAAGATCCAGCAGACACACATTAATCGCAGTCATTAGTTGACTATTGACCTATTTTTTCCCCCCCTCTGGCTGGCTGTCAACACAAAACGAGATGGATATCGACATGCTCATGTGAAACAGCATCTATTGATTAATTAACCAGCCAGCTATGACAATATGGGCATTTTGCCCGTGCCCTCAATTTGATTTTAGCCGGTCTTGTGAATGCAGTGATGCACGAGTTGAATGTCATGACGTTGCAAGTTTTCTGTCTCAGTTCTTTCGTTCTCCATTTCATGTTTTTCCTTTCTTCCTTTGTTGGCCAGAACCTTCGGAAGATGGAGGGTGAGACTCGGGAGGAACCCGTGAAAGACCTGAACGAGCTGCAAAATGCAGATTGGGTAAGAAGAACATCTGCCTTTTACATGGAGAACCACTGGGTTTAACTTAGTGGTGCATCTGTTCGGAACATAACTGCTGTAATTGTTAAATCGCTTTTATTCCAACTAGGCACGGTTCTGGGTGCAAGTCATGCGAGATCTACGACATGGCGTCAAGTTGAAGAAGGTTCAGGAACGTCAGTACAACCCATTACCGATTGAATACCAACTCACGCCGTATGAAATGCTGATGGATGACATCCGCTCCAAACGCTACAAGCTGCGAAAAGTCATGGTGAGGCTCAACGTAAACATTTAACGGTTTCCTCTGTTTTGGAGTAAACAAAGAAAAACCACCACTTCTTTCTATATGTTAACATTCACAGTGCTTCATTGTCAAGTTGCTGTTATTGATCTTCTGTCTCGTTCCAGGTGAATGGAGACATCCCTCCAAGGTTAAAGAAGAGCGCACACGAGATCATTCTTGAATTCATCAGGTCACGACCCCCTCTCAACCCCGTGAGTAATGAAAAACATAGTGCCAGTAATGTGCCTGATGCTTTTCTCATTGCTGCCTCCCACTTTGACTGACGTTAGCTTCCAGTTGTAGTCAGATTACAGTACTGAGATCTCATGTGTTCCCACCAGAGTCAAATTTCAGTTTGGCAACATTTAGACGATGATACGATGATGACTATCCATATTTAGCACAGCTGTGAAAACACTTAGTCACAGACATCAATATTTGATTTCCACTTGTTCTATCAGTACATTAGCAGACACGGTGCTGTATATGCTGAATGACAAGGTGTGAATGATGAAGGATAAATGGACACATGCATGTCTGTCACCTCAGTGGTATTGTTATCCAAGTGCTGAAGTTTGACTTAAATGACTTAATGTAGCTGTAAGTCATACAGCTGTCATATGAGAGGTGTGAGGTAAAATCTCATGCCTGTCTCCATGGCAATGGAGTGCTCACTCTTGTCGTTGTCATGACAGGTCTCGGCTCGTAAACTGAAACCTCACCCTCCACGTCCCCGGAGCCTCCACGAGCGACTGCTGGAGGACATCAAAGCTGAAAGGAAGCTCAGGCCAGTTTCACCCGACATGATCCGCAGAAGCCGCCTGGGTGAGACACCGACACACACTAATACACACACAGAAGTGATGATATTTACAGCCTGACATAAAAGCCTCTGAACCACAAGCAGTGCTTTTTCTCCCCCATTTTGGCTCCAGTTTTTCATCGCAATGTGACAAAAGTTGAATTTCTTCTATCGTTTATTTTGACAAAAATTGAGAAAATCAGCATGCACATTTCACCAAGTGCTCCCAGGTGTTACATTACTGGATACATAATGGTGACTCTACTTTCTATAGATATGACATTTTAAATTTAACAGGCTTGTCTCTTTTCTGCTCTGTGTGAACACAGCCGGCAGTTCAGCCAAAAAAAATTCTGAAGTTTTGTCACATGACTGTTGGCTCCAGCTGAGTCATGAATTGCATCCTTTTTTTGCACTAAGAAGAGCAACATTTTACATTTATTTTACAGAATCTGGTTACTATTTTTTGAGAGTCTTTAAAAGAGACACGTGACTTTGGTGAGTGAAATATCCCAATAGTAAGATTTGATCCTGATCATTTCCCAGAAGGAAATGAGTGCTTCAACCGTTTCTTTAAAAAAATAAAAATAAAAAAATTTCAGTTTCCAACAGTGCTACATGATGTAATTTTGTTTTGATGATTATATTTATTTTTAATGATAACCTTTCAAACCTTCCAGCAGGTTTTGAGGTTCAGAGGGTTAAACAAAAACTCGCGTGACACACTGTCCTGGACATAGCTCACACACAATTCTCTGGTCTTTTCTTCCAACTATCAGCAACAGCGCGGCTGTCGGCTTACTGCATGGCTGCTCTAACTCATCCACTAACAACGGAAACCATTAACCATGACTTAATCATTCCTAACTGCATTCGTCATAATTACTCTAACAGCCCTCCTCATGCATTCATCTCTTCACTTAATCAGACATGTCGTAGTGTTGAAACAAGGATCACTCTTACTCCAGCTGGGAGCCTTCAGGTGTTTGCTCGACTGACGCTGCTGAAGTAGCTGTTGTTGTAGTTGCTGGTAAATATTCTGTTTGCTTTGAACTTAATTTACATTCATTTTATAAAATTACAATGCGAAAAGCTGTGTTTGAAGCCAGCAGTGCATAGGAGGTCAATAATCTGTTCGGTATGCGTTAAAACCGCTAAAATCTTTAATCAGGCAAACAGCAGCAAACATTTTGTCAGTCTATACCATACAGCGTTCCAGCAGTTCACACAGGACTTCTTTTGTTAGCGGCTTTAGGAAGCTAACGTGGAGCAGCTGTTGCATAATCATACATAGGAGATTGTACAGTATTTCTGAAAATCTGAGATTATAGAGCCTGGATAGATGGGTCTGTTTTAATGACTGGTATGTTTTATAACCATCAGGGTTTTTCCTGGCTCAGAATGGCCCTTTAGGAGGTGACTACACATGACAGTAAGCATGATTAGCGTACAGCAAGCGCAATCTGTCTGTGATGCCTTTTTTCACAGAAATCTTTGCATTTCACTGTTATTTCTGGTGATTTGGTAAATTAAAATGCCTATTATGCTTGATTTAATATAACCACAGTCTAATAACGATTTATTTCTTTCAAATTGTCAATTCTAATTATTTTGCCGCTGGCTAAAACCTCTTTGTGGGCGGCGCCAAAATTCCTCTACACAGGAAAAACCCTGATCAAGGATGATTTCCTGACTTTATCATCCATTGAAACTTTTTTCTTTTTCTCAGATTTGCTTATATTTTGTTTTGTTTTTTCCGTATCTATCAGTCATGCGACCTCTTAGCATGTCTTACAGTTTTGACTCATCAGGTAAAGTTCACGTCACCTATTGTCTTCCTATTGTTGTACCTTGTGCTTCATTCCAGGCTATTTTTAGAATTAGCTCCTGCTCCTCCCTGATTTAAACACATGCCTTTTTTTTTTTTTTTTTTTTTTGCTTTATCATGTTTGTGTTTACAAGTGCATCGATGACACACTACTGTCACTTACTGGCTGCTGTGATAAAGATCTTCTCCACCTGAGGAACAGATGGGTCACCACAGTGCAACTTCATCTCAGGATGTGTGAAATTTTAATGTTGGTCGTCACTTAATTTTACACGATCGGGCAATTTTAGAGGCAGTGAGGTAAATTAAACATAAAAAGCCATAAGAGCATGAACACATATTTAGGAAAATTATGAATGGCAATCTCCCCACATATAAAGGCTACAAAGTTAAATTTAAATGTGTGGTAGAGCTGATAGGGAATAGTCACTGAACCAGAGCCAGTAATGTGAGATTACGAGTCATCACTCTGCCTCTGCAGCCAGTCTGACCTGCTGGTCACCCTAATCCGCTCTCACTCTGGGATGCGAAGAATTACGTAACACTGGTGTCAGCAGCGTACCTCAGATAAACAGTCGACTGGCAGATGAAGGTTTGAATGTACAATTACAGTTCCCAGGGTGACCACGATCCAGATGGATGTACCACAGTAACCTTTTGCGCCGTGGCTGCACTCATTGTCTTCCTCTGCTTCCCTGCCGCTTCCCCTCACGCTCCTCTGCCTCTCTGATTTATGTCTGACTGTAGACCACTGTCACATAGCATCCTGTAATTCACACCTGGTCTGACAGATGTTTGTTGCTGTCGAGTCCTCCCTGTGGTACTAGTCTGGCAGTAGAAATGGAAAATATTGACATGTGTGCTCTCACTGATGTTTATACTCCCTCAATTCATGTGCAGGTGCAGGGAAAAGCATCAGCACCCCTCAGGACTTGTTCCGTAGTTCAGGTAAAGTATCAGTCTTCCTCAACAGTCTGAACCATAGTTTACAGCAGGCTTTATAGTTAGCTACCCTCTAAACACCAAGTTGTTTCTAGGCATATTTTGCTCCTGTCACATTATTAGTCACTGTGGTCTCATATAAAATCCTGCACCTCTATGGAAACAGCACATCCATGGCTAGAGAGAACATAAAAACATATCCTGTATCAAATAATAAAGTTATAATTCCATTAAATTTCTTTGATTATTCATTTTACAAAAAATTAAAAGAAACTCTGTACAATTTCAGTTTTATTTATATAACGCCAATTATAGGTCAAATTGTCTCAAGACACTTTACAGAACCCATATGCCTACAAGAAGTGCCCACAAGTGTTAACAGCACTAGAAAACAAATGGTGGCTCTACGTACTATTCATTTTTACTATTCCTATTTCCTGCCTGCAGTTTAGCCAGAAACAGATGTTTGACATGTGACTTTTGGTTGCAGCTGACTCGCTAATGACTTCTTGGTTGCTGTGAGGTTTGCATAGACAAATAAAATAATCTGATTGCCTGCAAACTTTTTATTTTTGGCAAATATTTAAATGAGACATATATAATTATGTGGTCCTGATGAAATATACAGATTTTTTTGCTTGGATTTGGGTTTTTCTCTGAACCAAAGCAAAAATCACAAATGATTAGTTCGAGGACAGTCAGAAAGTTGAACATCCAGCAGTTATTTCAGTTTTTTTGCAGTTTGTTGCTCTGATAAATGGTGCAATTTCTCAGTTTACAGAAAAAAAAGAAATTAACACGCCTTTTAAACCTGCTACCGGATTTTAGTGTTCAGAGAGTAAAGATAAAGAAACGGTTCACGATAACTTGTGGTCAGCTTGTAATACAACACTGTCCATAATTAAACGTCAGATGTCAGAAACTTCATCTTCACCCTTTAAATAACCGGCCTTTGCCCTACAGACACTCCTGATGCACAGAGGAAGTTGGCTGGCAGCACCCAGTCTCTGGCCAGCGGCACCACAGGACCCAATCAGAGTGGAGGGCAGCCCTTAATCCAGAGGAAGAGGCTGCTCAGAGCGCCCACGCTAGCTGAACTGGACAGCTCCGAATCCGATGTAAGATGTCAGACTCCATTTTCCATGCAGAGTGATCATCCTCTTAATGTGACGGCTTCCTGAGCTGACAGTGCCAGTAAATCTGATGGCTCTATTCTCAACACTTGGTTATGGCCCATATTACAGTTAGTCATAATCCAGTGTAGTATGAAAATGACAGTGGCTAGCTTGCATCCTTTGTGTGTTTGTGTGATCTCTGAAGACATGAATCATTTACATCTGAATTCAGAAAGTGTGGTAGGGTGTGTAAATTGGATTATTTCGGCAAGATTATGAAAAGTATTACAAAACTATCTTAATCAACTTGTTTATATATCTCGGGGAAAATGGACTTCATTCATGCAATATTCAAGTCAGAGTTTCTGAATTTGTGTAATCTGTCTGGTTGGTAGGAGGAGCCCACACGCAGCAGCTCCAGTATGTCCACGTCTTTGGTGGAGGACACATCTCCTGAATCTGTCGTGACATTCGCAGGAAAGAAAGGTATAGTTTTATCTTAACATATATAGTTTAGTATAGTAATATACTGCATGTTACAGTCCTCACTTTGAACCCATCTAAGGTGTTAACACAAACCGTAAAGTGTCCTGTTCTTTAATGTTCCTCCTCTGAAAGTCTTCAGTGCATTTCTCTTTCTCATCTCTGCAGCTCCTCCAAAGTTCTTGCCCGTCTCTGCCACCCCTCAACCAGACAAACGTCGGTCTCCACAGAGGCGGCACTCCATCGAGAAGGAGGCCCCCACCAGCGTCCGTCCTTTTGCACCACCGTCCAGACAGGCCTCCAAGTCTCTGGTACGTTAATGTCAGATTTTCTTCCTTCTGACTTGCTTAGAACGTCGGAATGGCTGAATGAACGAGGCCCCTGAGGTTGATGAAAAGATCGTAACATTCCAGCTGGGTTTGAAAATACTGAATTGCAGATTTTACTGTAACAGATGCTTAAATTGGATGATAAAACTGACATGGTAAATCATCGTCTTCATTGATATTACTTAGATTATCGGCTTAAATGTCACTTTTATCAGGGTCTCCAGTCAGTCAAAGCCTTCATGGAATATAAATGATATAAATATGCCAGAAGAGTGGAAAGTGGTTGTTCAAAAGCATTTATGAATATAAATGTTTTATGAACTTACATAATTCCAATAGACAGAAATGTTTCGCATAATTTGAATAAATGAAGCCGATTACTGTGGCTCCATCTACCAGTAGCACCGGATATCCTCATCCTGTGACTGCTCGTATATTAGCAGTGAGGTCACTGGTTGTCTGAGTACCTTCATGCTGGTCGTATGATGCTAGTGAGGTTGATGGATGTAATTGAAACCACAGGACAGCTGCTGTATGAAGCAGATTTAGATGGAACTGGTTTACTCTCACAACTCACTTTTTTTTATTGGCAGAGCTCAGTTTCAATCAGAGGAAGATATCAGTAGAAACACATGTGAAAGCCTGGAATAGACAACTTTTGTAGGGCTTCATATTTTATGTTTTACCCTCAGTGATCATTGTTACTGTCTTAAAAATGATCCAGTAGACCGTACAGACAAGTAGCAATGTGGAGTTTATTTTGTTGATGATTCAGATTAAAGGCTTTCACTTTTAAAAAAAACAAACATTTTTCAGTTTTTGTTTTTTATTTTCTCTTTCTATTTTTACATGAACAAACAGGTTTTGCTTTTCATTTCAATATTAGGAGCTGAGCTTCTTTAGTGATGTAAAAGACTGAGACCTTTGCTCCAGTCCACCTTCCTTTCTGCTGTACCTTTTATATCTCATTAGCATGTTTATTCTGGTTAGCTGTCTTGTCTCAAAGACTTACTTGCAGTTGTTTCCTATTTTACATAATGCTGCAGCTGATGGCGGATCCCAGCGCCAAGGTAACTTGGTCAATGTCCTGTTGCTCCATCACCATCCTTTTCATACACAATTCTGTCTCTATAGCATTTTTAAAAGATATAATAGTGAAGTAGTAAAGGATACAGTATCGAGGGTTTGTGGAACGTTGACATGATCATTTGACAGCAGCTTGTGGTCCTTTGTGTCTGATAACTGCTGTCATCTCTGTGAACTCCTTTTAAGATATCATATGACTTTTCCATCATGGGACTCTCTTCTACAAAGCTTTGCTTGTTGTCAAATTAAATGTCATACGGCATATGACAGAAAATGACAATCAGTGGTATGAGTTCATGCAAGAAGGACGGTCAATGAAACACTGTATGAACTTTTTTTCATCTTGTTTTACTGTTTTAATTAGATTTGTTGCTATAATCTCTTTAGCAAAGTTGGATATAACGAATTGCATAACTAACAGACAGAAAATATCCCTTAATGAACTTATGGAGTCTCATCTGGAAGTTGCCAAAGTACATTTGGTAAGATTAACTTGTTGGAATTTGAAGTCCTGTTTGTGTTTGATTGTCCTGTTCCTTCTGTCTGCTGGTCAGGTGGAAGCTGGCAGCAGTGCTCAGGGCACGGTATGTCATCATCAGATCCTATCATCACAACCAGTGTGTGCAGGGAAACCATCCAGAATGCTGTTTAATGCGATAGACTTGTAGTCTGGTGTGAACTTGTGTCATGACTGAATGTGAGATCTGTGGTGTGCTGAAAATGACTCGGGGAAGGTTGAAAAACATACAAGAGAGGAGAGAAAAAGCAATCTATAAACATTAACAGCAGGAACTTGGTAAAACATCAGGAAACAATCTCCCTGAGAAATTTTCATTTCTGTTGAATTGAGTGTTTTGGGAGCCCCAAGCTGTGCCACTAATGTCCATGAGTGACCTCAGCTTGGAGCATGATGAGGATCCACTTACTTACTGGTCGTCTGAAAATAACATAAGTTTGATTAGAAAACAGTCATGCTTGTTGGTCAAAGAATAAAGCTGATGGAAAACCAGAAGTTGTGGACCATCATCATGGCTGCTTTATCACCCGGAAGTTGTGCGTTTGTTTTCAGTGGAAGCACCTCTTTTCAAAAGGCTTCTCATCATCTCACTCTGCATTTGGTCTTTTGGTGAAGCGGTGTGCAATGGGTGCTTGTATTTTGCATTTCCCTACATTCATCTGGTGTCAGTCCCATTGGCAGCAGATACCATCACTTATTGCCGTTGCACATTCCTGCATTATGTGTGTCCTGATCTGTAAGTAAATAAGCTCAGTTTGTTGATTTAATGTTTGTGTTTTCCTGCAGGAGGAGTTCTGTTACCCAGTGGAGTGTTTGACTCTGACGGTGGAGGAAGTGATGCACATCAGACAGGTGCTCGTCAAGGCCGAGCTCGAGAAGTTTCAGCAATACAAAGACATCTACACCGCTCTCAAGAAAGGAAAGGTAGAAACCATGTGGCGAGTTTTGCCTTCAAACTGATAAACGCATCAGATACTTTGCACTTTTCTCATCCCGTTTTCTCTCCTCTCAAGCTTTGCTTCTCATGTCGGACCAAAAGGTTCTCCCTCTTCACCTGGTCCTACACCTGCCAATTCTGCAAAAGGTAAACTGAGTCCTCGCTACTAGAACTAGTTAGCTTAATAGTAGGGCTGGGCGATATGACCAAAATTTTATATCCCGATATAGCTTATTTTATATCCTGATACGATATACATCACAATATAGCATATTTTTCAGGTGATAAAAACAGTTGCTCGTGTTCGAGTCTGTTGTTGGGACCGGGCAGCGGCATACCTTACAAAGTACGGTAGTCTGATCCTTGTCGGTCTTTTTAAATCCAAACCACCGCCATATGACAGACGTTCCCCCTCTTTTAGGTACAAACTCGTCGGTTTGAGCTGGTTGTTCGTCATCTTGTTGTTTAGATTGTTCTTCTGAGTCAAGTCCACCGTCTTCCTCCATAGCTGTTTATGTTTTAGCTGCGTCACGTGCCTATAAGTCTATGGCGTGCCTGGGCTCGCCGTAAGGCACGTTGGTGACGTGAAATACTGCCTTAAAGGGTGTTTGGCGACACTGCGATATAAACGATAGGATCTTCACATAAAGCGATAGACATTTTCTATCGTCCAGACGATATCTATCGTCATATCGCCCAGCCCTACTTAATAGTGTGTCATCACAACTTACATAGTGCTGCTGCATATGTGAGAAAACCGTATGAAGTCTCAAGAGGGGGATGTGTGAAATCTGTACCACAGTTCTAATGCCATAAGTTAAATTTGATTATTTATCTTGCAAAAATATTTTTCCAAGGGCCCAGAAGTGTTACAGTACTGTAAAAAACAAAAAAAAAAAAAAAAAAAAGTATCTACATGCTACAGATATTTTACAAATTATGTTTTTAATTTGTTTTCATACTTGGCCTTTCTGCTGCGTCAGCACAGCCTGCTGTTAAGACCAATTCAGTCCAAAGGTCTCTGAATTTTTGTCATGAGCCTGTTGTTTGCAGCTGAGTCTCTAATGGCTTCGTGGTTGCACCAAGGAGTGCCTAATTTTTAGTTTTTAATGAAATATGATTATTGCAAATGGTTTATTTTTGACAAATGTTTAAAAATGTAGAATATATCAGCTTAGATTTGTTTTAGTTTTTCAGTGGAACAGCACATATGGATAAGTTATGATAGGACTGCCAGAATGTTGAAAATGATTCTTCCTGTTTTTGCATTTTATAAATAGTGTAATTTTGGCATTTCTAATATACACTACCAGTCAAAAAAATTGGACACACCTTCTCATTCAGTGCTTTTTATTTATTTGTATTATTTTCTATATAGCAGATGAATACTGAAGACGAACACGTTTTTGGTTTCAACATATTTCCATTGGTATTCTTTTATACTTTTGATGTCTTTAGTATTAATCTACAATGCACAAAATAATTCAATATAAACCACTGAATCAGTGGTTGTGTAGACAACATGCATGTTAAACCTGCAGACAGGTTTAGAAGAAGAAAGTTTTTTTGTTTTTAAACGTCTGGACTGCAGTGCTGTCAGTGAAATACTCTCTTAAGTGGAGCATCTGTTCAATAATGTCCAACTTACCAGTTATTTCTTCATTTTCTCCAGGCCTGTGTGTTCCCAGTGTTCTACAAAGGTAGGAGGCTTTTGATTTCTGTTTACCATGCTCCCATACACCTGTAAATGAACACCGCTGATGAACTCCACGAGCAGTTTTCATTATTTTTCTTCATCCTTTTGCCTCAGATGCGGCTGCCGTCTAAGCCCTATTCCACGTTGCCCATCTACTCTCTGGGCCACGGCGGCATGGCTAAAGAAGAGGGCGGTGCAGCTTCTGCCCCCGCAGGGCCACAAAAGCAGCCGTTTGGACCTGCACACAGCCGACACAGCCTACGCAGAAGTGTTTCTAAGTACGTGAAAGCAGAATGAGCAGGTTTAGTGCTGGTGTCACGCTCTGTCAGGATATCTATTCACTATTTCTTTGTTTTCAGATTGTCCAAGCACAGCAGCAGCAAAGATAAACAGTCGCTGGATGAGCCGGAGCTGCCCAAGGAGCTGACCGAGGACTGGGTGGCCATGGAGGTCTGTGTGGACTGCAAAAAGTTCATCACAGAGATCATCTCCTCCAGTAAACGCAGCCTGTGTGTGGCCACCAAGAGGGCGCGTCTCAACCGCAAAACCCAGTCGTTCTATATGTCGTCGTCCAACTCAGTCAACTTCAGGCCCTCAGAGCGCACCATCAATGAGGTGTAGGACTGTCCTGTGCGCTTTGTTAGCACCTCTACCCAGACCTTAGTCATTCAATAAAAAATAAATAAAAAACATCCCCCTGATGCAGACTGATGTACTGCATTGTGTATATGAATGGGGATTTAAAAGAAAAGAAAATGAAGCGACCTTGAAGCCAGTCCATCCCCTAGTAAGCTAGCAAAGGTTCTTATACCTTATCCCCTCTCAGGAAAAGTTGCTATCGTTGGTCATAGCTGGTCAGGACTCTGAACCAGCTGCCAGATAACAAAGGACAGCCATGTTTCAGTAAGTGGCAGCGACAATTCAGGGCATGTTTTGTAAAAAGAGCTGCTGCTGATGACGCCATTATGAAGCAGGTAGGGATGTATGCTGCCATAGAGTGGACTCACATGATACAGGAATCAAGGCGACAAAATGTAAATAGTTCCGAGGCCCAACCTTAATCTTAGCTATCCGTACGTTTTCTAGTTCCTGTTTACTTCTAGCACTCAGGAAGAACAACCGATTGTCTTTTGACAGAAATGCACTGTAGATCCTCGTGTCAGGTCTGCTGGGGTAGATCTCTTCCTGCTCCTCTGCTATTCTTCCAGCAACAATTATGCCAAATGTTACATCTTTCATTTTTGTTTTAGCCACTTTAAATGCATATTTACTCTAATCTCATGTTGCTGCGATGAAGTGAGGAGATGTGACAAAAAGTCAATTATTTTTCTGGGTGGGTTTTAGTTTTTAGGATAAAAATGTATATTCAATTCTGTGCCTGGTGCCAAAATGTAATTTTTTTTTCTCTGAATGCCTTTGTAGTCATGGACCTGCTGTACATATTTGTCATAAACTAAACGGGGGGCATTTTAGGTTAATTTAAGGTTTGGTCTCTTGCCCCTCCATTCTCCAAACAGGGCAATAGAAGCACAGATGTGGGGTTTTGAATGTGTACAGGCTGTAAATCTTCACGGTTGCAAAATGAAAATTTAATATAAAATACTGAACTAAGTCAAAGTATAATTTTTCCATGTTTCTAGATTTCTTTATTTGAAATTGTTCATTTGTTATTAGTTCTATATTTCTGTCATAAGATTTTATTTCTATGTTTGTATAGTTTCTAAACTTCTCAATGTTAAGATTTTAAAAAAAGTTAATTAAAAATAGCACTTTTTATTTTGAAAATGTATTGTTTATGTTGGGTTTTTGTCTTAATAAGTATTAAAATGTTTATTTTTCAGTGCCATTTCCCAGGATTCCTCATGAATGAAAATGTGTGTGAATGTTTGCTGGTTGTTTCCAAGAAATGAATAATGAATAAAGCACTCCAATGAGTTGAATGTAGGCATTTTAAGTGTAAAACTGTCATTGAATAGGCTTTATGAACATTTTATTCCTTTTAAAGAACTCTGTTATTCACAGACACACACATGCTCACATGGTGTGTTTTGTGGCCGTTGTTACCAAATGAACATGAAGCCTAACCAGCCTGGTAAAAAAATTGATGCCATGTTTAAAAAAAAAAAATCCATCCAACAAGTTTTATTTTAGACCTCTGTTAGGAATGTGTGCATGCTGTACCGTGATCTGTTTGTTTTTATGACGGTAAATACAATAAAATCAACATGATTCTTACGTTTGTCACACTTGTACTGAATTTTGAGTTCTGTGTTCGATTTAGTTTGACAAATGTGCAAAGTTGTATTAGACAGCAGAGGGCAACAGAGGCACCATAACAATGTTGGCTTCATATCAGCCTGAAGGCTTGGAGACATCGGGTGGCTGAAGATTTGTACTGCAGGCTGACTGTTTCACTGATTCAGGATAGATGCATTTGGGTCAATATATAATTGAGGGACTGTTGAAGTCCATGGGTTATATCTTGCATACATTATTGTTAAAAGTAAAAAAAAAAAAAAAAAAAACAGTTTATTCTGTTCATTATGATCATGTCTTTACAAATTCCATAATTACTTATTATGGAAACAATCACTAATAAAAATGACTGGATATCACTAAAATGTCAACTAAATACCTGCTTGAATTTAATACCAACCACCTTCTCATGAGCTAAACAATAATAAAATGAATTTATTCAAAAATTGTTTGTGTTCTTTTTATTAAGTTGAGATAATCATGACAGATATTTCTTGTTTGGACAATTATTCAAATTAATATGAAAAATAGCAAACTGTATGTGTGTCCGACTAGCTTACCCATTACAAAATCACTTTTCAAGGAAGTGTGTAAAATTCCAGATCACATGACCTGCTCCACATGATGTCATTTCCTCCTGAAGAAAAGACTGGCAAGACTCCAAGGCTTTCTAAGTCATTTATATATATATATAAAGTAGTGGATTTATGGCATTTCAACAGGTTTACTACAATATCTTTATAAACAACTTTCAATTTTACTCAGTTGTATTTGTAATATTTTGAAGAATCCTTCTGTAAAAATGCCATGTGGTGTTTGGTTATAGGCGGCCATGTTGATTTTTAGATCTGAAAACAGCAAAAATGTCAACTATGATACCTGTCAACTATGTTAGAAAAAGTCCCACAATTATTATTGACCCATTTAATTTTGCTGTCTGAAAAATGTAGCTTATTGTTACGTTAGCCCCGCAAATGAGAAACAGTTAAGCTGTGCTGAAATAAAAAGGTTTACATGGGCTTAGACATTTTAAGCAATATGGTCATTAACTTGATGTTTTCTGTACTTCTGCAGGTTTCCTATTTTATTTTTCAGCGTATTTAAGTAACTAATCATTGCTCTAATGTCAGTCAAATCCATTATCTGCTGTTATGTGTTTGATCTCGCTATCACTTGCGTAGAAAAACAAAAAGCTAAAGAGATGACAGGATCTCTTAGCATTTGTGCTCCACCCATTGGTGTAAACCTTGATAATCCCCCTGTCCCTCACATTAACACAGGGGATAAAGTTGTGGACTGTCAAAAGGCCTTCTCAAATGACACAGCAGGGAAACCCCTCAGTTCCTATTTAAAACTGCTCCAAACAGGTGCGTCTGCTCATCGTGGTGTTTCTTTCAAACCAGGAAATAAACTCTAATGTGTTTCTCTGGGCTGTTGTCATTACGGTCATTAATCATGAACTAAAGGGTATTTAAAATCAGAAGGAGGGATTTTAGACACAGTTTCTTTTACTCCTCTTCACTCTCAGGCTCAAGAGAACTGGTCTGCCTGTGTTGAAATTTAGCTTAACTTCTAGTAAAAAACATAATGTTTTTGTGGGGTTTACACTGGTCGCAGAATGCATGCTACTCCTGCATGTTCATATGTCTCTTCTAACCGCAATTACTGTCTGTGTACATGCAAAATAGGCAATGAAATGCTATCCCTTGATGGGCTAGTAACAGACACTGAAAATAACCTGCCAGGCCACAGCCTCCCTGAAGGGTGACCCTCACACAAGGGTTTCTATGGAAAGGTAGCAAGCAAACACAGTCGGTAAACAACCTGAATAGACAGTGTGTTTAGCAGCAGCTCAATAAAAAATAAAAATAAAAAACGAGACGAGCATCTGATGGCAAATTATTTAGAATGATTTCTGTTTGTGCTGAACTTGAGGCTCTCTGGAAAAAATGCCTCTCCAAACAAGAAAAAAACGTATTTCAAGGAACTTTTACCTCGAAATAAGTGAAAAAATCTGCCAATAGAACAAGTGAAAAATGGCTTGGTAAGATTTCTTGATATAAGATATGATATTTAGAATACTGAGATCTTAAAATTAGCTCGGAAAACTTATTTTAAGCTAAATTTGACCAGGATTGTCAAGCTTAGATGTCTTAAAATAAGCCAGATATGTTAAAGAAAATGGCCGTTTTTTACTCAAAAAGTAGATTTTTGCTTTCATGTAACCTCCTAATTTGAGATTTATTAAAACTTATTTTGAGTTTTCTTGTAAAATTCAACTCAAAACAAGATAATTTCAAGATTGTTTGACTTAATAATACATTTAAGATGCATTGTCTTAACCCTCCTGTTGGCACCAAAAAATATTGCTTCTCTGTCTGAAAAAAAAAATTCCCAAAATTTCTGAAAATTTGCAAAACCTTCAGGAAGAATATTCCAATCATTCCTTAAAAGTTTCCCTTAAAAATTTTATTTAAAAAAAAAAATCCCCCAAATTTAAAAAGAAAATTCTTGTAAATAGTTTTTAAAAATTGTAAAAATCTTCCAAAAAAATCCGAAAAAATATCCAAAATGATTACATATATATCAGTAAAACTTCTAATATTTTCTTCAAGAACATTCACAAAAAATCAACCAAAATCCAGCGAATTTCGCTGGATTTTGGTTGATTTTTTGTGAATGTTCTTAAAGAAACATCTTTAACATTTCTTTTTACAACCAAAGACCAAAGATTTCCCAAAAATGTGGAAAATGTGGACATCAGAAGTTTCACTGTGAGAATATATATTTAATCCACATTATCAAACTTTAAAACGGGTCAATTTGACCCGCAGGACAACACGAGGGTTAAAACAAGTCCTTCCATCTTGCTGAAATGTCACTTGTTAAGAGAATTTATCTTCAATCAAGTGGGATGAGACATGGTTGTTGTGCATCATTCTGCACAGAACGTTTGTCTTCAGAACATTTTAGTCGGGCATCACTTATTGAATGCGCTCACACACACATAGACAGAGGGTTAGTGTGGGGCATTTGCAGCGAGCGGGCTAACAAGGAGCCTTTTAACCCAGTGACAGCCTGAGCTTGCTAATGTGGACTGTGATGAAATTCCCCCTTTTGGTTGCCACTCCAGGACAACTTTCAGTGTTTCCATGCTAATGGACAAAGGATTAAAAAGTGCAATCTGATCCCAGATGTCGTCAGCTTCACCGGGGGGCCTCCTTACAAGCAGGCTGCACAAACAGTGAGCCTCTCAACGGGGGCTGCTGGTAACTGGATATTAGGCCTACATGTGGACCTACTTAATGCCAGACACTCTGTATGAAGAGAATGTGACCTGAAGGGTCAAGAGGCTGGCACATGTCGGTGACATTCCAACATACAGCAATTTATTCATCAAATCCCCATAAAAATAACATTAACTATAAGGCAGGATTTCAGTTAATGTTGCTCTGGTATTTAGTGATGTATATGTCACCTGATAGTCAGAGCATGTTGACATATCCGTACCAACAATGTTTCCTTGTTTTGGAAGGAATATGACTCAGCTGGTTGGCAGACAAACAGAGAACCCGACGAATCTGCACCAAGGTCAATGAAAGACGAGCAAACAGAGCAAAAACTAAATTTCCAACATTCTCTTGCACATATTATCGCTGGTATTCATGTGTTGAGAGATTCAAAGCAACAAAATAGGAGTTCTGTTTTCTTAGCAATGTTCCTTTAAGTCCCACAGAGAAATCAGTCTCCAAAATATAAGCACGTTGTCCAAGAAATGATGCATTTTAATGAAAAAACAAAGGTGCAAGTAACAGTAACAAATCATGCAGTCGATCAGTGATGCTGTCTTAAATAGATAGGATCCTTACATGGATGCATACCACAGATTATCCAGTAGAGTTAGAACAGGGTTGCCATGGCAGTCGTTACCAGGGCCAGGGACGGGAGCATCAACGCACGCTCTGCAAGGAGAGGGTTGAAGGACAGAGATGGATGTAACACCAGTAGAAGCCTCCACATTTGTAGTGGTGATTGCTTTAAAGCTTTTTTTGCAATATTCCTCCTTTTCCACCTCTGATTATTTTCTCAGATGAATGAAAGATTGAGTTCAGATAATGGTTTGTGGCTAACCAACTGCAGGTTACATCTTTAGCCTGTTGTAAGGCTGCGCAAACCCTCCACTGCTTCCCCTCGTGCTTGCACTTAGTCGTTCACTGCGTCACCTCGAGGCGCTCGTGTTCAAAGGCGGCATTGTCACATGTCCTCACATAAACATACGGCTGCTGGCTGTGAAGATATTCTCTTTACCGAGCAATAGTTGCACGCATGATGAAACTGAACTGCCTCTGAACCTCTCACATTTTTGTTTTCAGAGCTTTGACTGATCTGGAACATCTTTTTATTCTACTGCCAGTGTGTTGCAAGTGAGACATCCATGAAATGACACACAGAACATGCTTTGTTGAGTTTTGTAGGAATAATTCACAGTCAAGAACTGAGCCCCCAAACTGGAATAACGTTGGCCCAGATAATTTCATTTGAGTTCTTCTTTGCAGGATTTCATCAAACATGACAGAATCTACTGCTACTTTAACTTTGCCGTAGGAGCTTGTTCATGTCGCAGTTGTTCACAGGAGGAATGTATTCTTTATTATCTACAAAGTGCAAATTACTAGCGATGTCATTTTCAGTTTTACAACAGATCATAGGATTGTTACAGAAAAGTTTGCTGCAGCTGCCACTCAGAGTGATGATGCTGTGTGTAAATCAAAGCATTAACACTTTTAGTTAGCCTCCGGTGAGTGCAGCCATTTGCGGAAACAGCTTTTTGGATTACGTATGTGTGAGCAGCTGCTTGTTGTGTAAGTGTGACTGTCTCTCGTCATCTCTGAGGTTCTCGGTTCAGTTCCACTCCAGGTGCCTCAGAAATGACACCTCTGCATGTCAGTTCAGCTCTTCTGTCATTCAGATGAAAGTCAGCCTTTCCTAACATGCCCTGAGTGGTGGCAGAGACTGGGCTGCGTGAAGGAATGTAGCTAGTACGAAATGGTTTCCCATTGGTGTAGTTAGAGGCCGATAAATCAAGGCAAAGGGGAGGAGAACCAAAGTGACTGGATGGTCGGTCACGGTGGGTTGGGTCTGTTAGTGACACAGACCAGTGGCAGAGAGCCGTGGTCGAACAGCTTGTATGGAAGAGAACCTTTGGACGTCCAAACATCTGTTTTTGGATCGTAACACTCGAAGCAGTCCGAGTCCTCGATGACATCGTGGCCGTTGAGGATGCGTCCGCCAGTGACATAGAGCTTGTTGTTGATCACTGTAGCGCTGTGATGCATTCTCCGCTCCTTCAGATTCTCACACTTTACGAACTTGTTGGCTTTGGTATCGTAGGCAATCATTCGTCTGGTGTATCCTGGAAACAAGATTTACATTAAGCCAATTTTAAAAGACAAATCGTGTGAGATATACCTGTATTTTCTTACTAGAAAAACCAAAATCAGTCAACCAGCCAAGAACTGTTTATCCTTCTAAATGTAGCTTGTCAGTAGACTGTATATAAAGGATGGATGTCGCCTCTGGTTCTGAAACATGAAGCCAACTTGAAATCACCTTAAACCTGAACTCTTTCTATCAGCCAGCAGGGGGCGACTCCATTGGTTGCGAAAAGAAGTCTGATTGCCGAGAAGTCTGTAAGCAACCAACACTGCTTCTCACTTGATTTATTACTTCAGTAAACGTTTTCCCAGTGAGCTAATGGTTTCACTGCAAGTTTCAAGTCTATTTCATTAGAGTACAATATTCACTGAGTAATTTATGGTCCCATTTGGAGTAAAATAGACAATCAAATAGGCTTTAGGGCTTGGCTACTTTGTGAATGACAAGTTGCTACCCTATTAGCATGCATATTGTCCTTCAGTTCTCAAACAGATGTACTTCTTTCTTGGTGCAATTCATTAACAAGAAGCCAAGATGGCAACAGCCAAATATTAAACTAAAGTTAAGGCTTCAGAACAATAGTCCACAAACCAATGGGTGACATCTTTTATATACAACGTATTAGATTCTGTTGCTGGAAATAACCACTTGAACACCAAATGTGTATTAATTTGCAGTTAAAAATAGTTCAAGCAAACAAAAACAATTAATTTGGTTTAATTTGGTGTTCCCTGCCTTTGCCCAGTCAGTTGGGATAGAGTCCAGCACCACATGACCCTAATGAGGATTAAGAGAAATATTTTCCAGATAACTATTTTTGCTAACCTCCTATGATGTAGATCTTGTCTTCTATGACAGCAGCTGGAGCACAAACATTCTTCACCGTCCTTGTTTCTAGCCTGGACCACAAGTTTCGAGAGATGTGATACACCTGTTTCACAACACAAACATCAAGAGTCAGTCTGTTGTATGAAGCTTCAGGGATTATAATTCACCAAGCGCCTGTATAACTTCTGATTTTCAACCTTTTATCTGCACATGCTGACTTTCTTTTCAAGAATGCGTGTAAATAATAAGTGAGTGTTGATCTGATAATGCTAATATGAAACGTCTTCTCTACCTGAATCAGTCTGACTGGGTTCTGCATGGCATCCTCCCCTCCAAAAACATAGATCCTCTGATCACTGGCTGCAACAGCTGGATGAAGCGTTGCTGTGGGCATTGGTGCCATGGCTTCCCACTGATTAAACATGCTGTTGTACCTCTCCACTGACTGAGAGATTCTCTTGTCTACCCCAATGCCTCCTAACACAAAAATAAAGTGCAGGTAGGAGACGCTTTGATGGGCGTATCGTGGCTCCAACATGGGCTCAGCAGTCCTCCACTGGTTGGTTTTCAGGGAAAGTGTGTAAACTGTGGCGCTGACCGAGCTGTCGCCTGACGTCATGCAGAGGCTGAGCCCGCCAAGCACATAGAGGATGCTGTGAATGCAAACATATGCAGCTTTGTAGAGGCGAAGAGGGAGCTTGGCCAACCACTGCCAGCGGTGAGTCCTTTCGTCATATAGTAACGCTTCTCGTGAAGTCTGTTCATTGTTTTTACGCCCACCAACTACCACCAGTGTCTCTCTACAGGTGTAACGCCTGGGCGTGGTCCAAAGTGGCTTCAGTTCTCGGCTACACTTGGTGCTGACTGTGAGCATGAGACGGCGAACTGACTCGATTATCTCGGTGCAGAGGGTGGAAGACTGCACCAGCGGGTCATTGGCAATGAACTGGAAGAGGTAAGTTGGATGGATGTAGCGCAGACGGACTTTCTTGAAGAGATCGTGGATGGCGCCGCGTCGTGAGAACGGGTCGTGGTGGATCCACGCCAGGAGGGTCTCAAATACCTGCTCCTCCTCTGCACAGAGTCGGTCGTCTTCTAGGTAACACATGAGCTCAGGAAGAGACAACTCACAGAAATCCTCTGTGGCAGCGACGTCAGAGAAACACCTCACAGCCATCTCCTTCGCCCTCTCCTTCAAGCTTTCACAGTGAAGGATCTCAGAGAGGCGGATCATGCTCAGACAGTTCTCTGGACTCAGCTGGTCCTGGAGGAACATGGAGCAGGCCTCAAACAGACCTCCATAGTGAAGCATGGATGCTGCCTGCATGAGCGGCAGCACATTCTCCATGGTGATGGTGACGCAGCCCGTGTAAACATAGTCCACGATGCCGATGAGGACATTTGAAGCGATTCCCCTCAGGTTGACGCGGGCCTGGCTGCTCTCCAGGAAGTTGCTGCAGAACATGGCACGGAAATAGGGGCTGCTGGACACCAGGACGCTCCTGTGGCAGGGGATCTCCTGGTGCTCGGTGCAGAGCAGGACGTCTGTCAGGATGCGCTCCTGCCGGAGGATGTTGAGCTGAGCAAGAAGGTGGGAGGGAAGTTCTGAGTCTTTGAAAAAGAAAACTTCTCGTGGTCTTACAGCCATTCTGGAGAAAGGAAGGGGAAAGGAGGAACTGTTTAATGATTGCAGTTTTTCAGCATCTGTGTAGATTCTCAGTCATGGACTTCTCCTTTTGGTTCTTGAAGATGTTTCACCTCTCATTCAAGCGAGAGTTAAATGTCTGAACTGAACTGAAGAAGGTAAAATGTCCTCAACAACCAAAGTAAGAAGGCCAGTTTCCTTCGACTGAAACTCCTAGGAGTAGTTCTATTTTGCAATAGGAAGAAATGGATGACTAAACCAAGGATACTGATGACATTATTATGCTTACAAACATACACAGACACACTGCTTTGAATAAAATGTGTCTGGGAAAATATTTCCATAAAAAAATTTAATAACTTGGCTAGAAATTCTTATAAAACACATTTGCTTCCTCTCTGTCAGTCTCTTTAAAGTCCTGCAGTGCAGCTGTCCTTAATGTGAATTACTGACTCACAGATTTCTATTTTAAACCCCTTCTAAATTATCTTGATGCATCCATGTACCATTAGGCCTCATCTCTGTTATCAAGCCGCCCATCGCAGCACACATTTACAGAGCTGTGGCAACAGACCATCTGTGTTTGTCTCTCCACTGCTGCAGAATCCTCTCTTTGGACCCCTCTTTCCTTCATGATCTCTGTTGCATTTTCCTATTTGTGATGCTTTTCTTCTATGTTTTGCTTGCCGTCATGGCCTCAGTTTGTATTTCCCTAGTTGAAGTGTTTGTGATGATCCTGCCGTCTACAGAGAACAAATTTCATTGGGCCATTAGCAACATTAAGTCTTCTAATCATCCCTGTGTCAGCTACTGATTTACTCCCACTTACGGGGCCCAGCCTGCCTGATATATTTAGACGGCTAATCGTTATCGTATATTATTAAATGCCAATGGCTGTGAGTGACATTTCACAAGTGGCAGTTTCGCCTCACACCTTAAATAAGAACTGCTGGTGGAGAGTTGTCATTCAAAATTGTCTCAGGATTTGAAAAAAGAGTCTAACTACTTTCTATTGATGTGTCTGTACATTCATTATGCAGGAAAATTCAAATTTTGAATGTTTTACTGCCAGATTATTTATGGGGGTTTTTTCCCCACAATTTGTGTCCAACTCAAACTGAAACAAATGTGTATGATGATAGAACAATAATGTGTAGAAAACTCAGGTTTAAAGAGTCGAACTCAAGTGTCTGACTCCTTAAACCTAAAAAAGAGCTCTCATAATCAGCAGTAAACCTACACTGCGCTCTCTCTGACCAAATCAAACCAAAGAATAGTGCTGCTACACAACAGAAACTTTACATCAAAAGTTAAATCATAAGATTTGAGTGAAACTGATGAGTTTGAGACAAACTTGCTGTCAGCAACTTCTGTGACGAGGTGAATCCTTACCTCATGCCCTCTGAGGATCAATAATATCCAAAGTATCTTGTCGGTCTGATCAGAAGGAAACGCTCAGTTGCAAATGAAAGAGAGGTAAAACATTATCCAGACAGAAAGTGGGTAGCGTAGTCAGGGAAGGAGCATGACACAGAGAGGCTTTCCAGTTAGGCGCTGTGGAGATTGCCATGAGGCCACTGTGTACATTCCTGCATCTAAGAATAGTATCCTGGGCCACTGTGACTCCAACCAAACCTCTCATGTGACACAGAGCTGTTTGGTACCCAGTTGCCGGCTTAACAGCTTTGCCAGGGTCCAGTGGAGGGAGTGTTTATGATGGCTTCGGGAGGCAGAATCATCACAGGGTCCTGACTCAGCCATCGCGCCCATCCAGGCTGGTGTTGAATCAAAGTGTCCCTGAGCTGCTAACCCTTGTCCATCTTCCTGTGCGGCTAAAGTCCTCCCCCTCCTCCCTCATGTGTGTAACCCAGGATGTAGGTAAATATAGGACAGTGCTGATGGGCCCATTTGATCAGGGGAAACAGCTGTAAGAACCGGGCTCAGTTTTCTCCGAGGTGTTGTGCTTTGTTTCTTGTATGCACACGTATGAATGTGCACAGCTGGAGATGACTGCTTTTACTACTGCTCACCTGTGTGACATTAAACTTGTGTATCAAATAGCCAAGTAGCATCCAGTGTGTTAGGTCCTGCATATCTTGTACATAGACTGTGGGCTGCGTCAGTCAGTCAAATTCATTCAGCGTTGGCGATCATTTCACTCCATCTAATTCGATCTTTTGCCTTTTGAATTGTGACTGTTGTCCGTTTCATGTGCAGCCATGATGTCTATCATTTTCATTCTCTGTCTCCCTCATCCTCTCTTCCCATTAATTCTTCCAGTTGTGATGATATATTCCAGGGTCTAATTCCTTATTATGTGTCAAAAAAATGTTGCTTGCCATCTCCTACTTTTATTGAGACACAAAATGACAAAAGAACAACGAACAATCTAGTATTTTACTTTATGATCAAAACAATTTGTCATGGTTCAGAAATTATTTTAAATTAATAATTTTACAAATTTACAATTTGCCGGTAATGTCTTCTCTGTAATTTCTACACTTTAAAAAGTCTCCCTGAGGACCAGTTTTGGCCCGCAGGCCGCATGTTTGACACCCCTGCCTTCAAATCCCTCAAATGACCAGTTTAAGAGGGATGTCTGTGCACAGCTTTCACTACGTTAAAGCTCGAATCTTTGAGAAGGCGTTACAAACAGACATCACTTCTTCTTAAAGTGGTTGATGCAAATAAATGAGCATGAGATATGTGCTTTCGTACATGGATGAGAGGTAACAGTTACTCTGGACACGACTACTTATGCATTTTTGAAGTCACCAGGCAAATTACATGCATTTTCCTTCCATATCATCTTGTTTCCACTGCCTGCAGACCTTTAATCCTCCTCGTTACTGACAGTGATCATCAAGCTGTCATTTTTTAATCTCACGAGGGATCATCTGCTGCCCCTCTCTGCAGCTCGAGGGGCAGCGAAATGAATTATTATCGTGTTTGTTTAGCCGCATATGACAAGGAACTGGAGTTACATGTGGGGAGATTGAATGACTAGCTGTAAGAAAGTGAGCTGTCAGCAAGTGAGATATGGTGACATGGGAGCACAGCAGCTTTGGTGGACTTTGTCAAGCAGTGAAATCCTATACATGACTACCGGTTACTAAGTGACAGCTTCATGCTTTTAGGTCATTACTCAAGACTCCTGTAACGGTGAAGCTCAACATCTGACGAGAAACACTTCCTACAAGCTGCAGGTTGAGGTGCAGGGAAAAGATGATGATTTTCCACTTTAACTTCTTCTTGCTGATTTAAAATCTCACTTTATTGATTGTTGTGTTTGTTTGTGCTGCTGAATAAAGCTACTTGAATGCACTCACATCACTCAGAAGTAAATGTGTGAAGTTGTTAATCTTGACTTTGCACTGTTCCAAAAACTGTTTTTAAGGCAATTATTGTTGCTTCAGCTATTCCATGTTTTGTTTGCTTAAACAATAATCACTCTAATACAGAAAAAAAAAATCAATGTGGGTTCTTAAAAGGTACATTTTGACTTTAGACCAATACATGTTTTATCAACCACAACATGCTGACACCCTTTTATGTGGTTCTACTAGGAAGTATCTCAGGATGTACTGTCAAGCCCAAAATTATTCATACCCCTATAGCAAACTTTGATGTAAAGATACTTTAATTCAACCAGCAAGTTTTTTTTGGATTGGAATTGACACAGGTGTTTCCCAAAAGATAATAAGATGACATACAGAAGGCATCACTGTGGAAAAAAATATTTCTCAGTTTTTATTTACATTTAAAAGTAGCTTTAAGTTAACATTTGCTTGGGGTATGAATAATTTTAGACTTGACTGTATATAAGTAACACTATAAATATTTTTTTACACTTTAAAGTTTTGTCTGACATTTTCTAAATTTTATTCTGTGGTCCAGAATAAACATTCATGTAAACAACCAGGGCTGCCAATAATTATAGAGGGCGCTGTAAATGAAGCTGGTGCCAGTGGTGGAAAGTAACTATGCATTTACTGAGTTACTAAACTTAAGCAGAATCCTGAGGTACTTGTACTTCTGACACACTGTATTTGGAGTAAGTAAGTGGTCTTCATGTCATCTGACCAAAAACAAGGTAACACAAAACAAGGGTCCTAGAAATGGGAACATGAAAATGCAGCCCCCTCTACTGCAGAGGCAAGTGAGTCCCAAAGGTGCTGCTCCAACACTATCACGTTTTAGAAAAAAAAGTATAAAAATATTTATTCCATCGAAATATTGCATAACCCTAAAATATTATTCCCGTGTAAACCGTGAAAAAGTATGTGTATTTACAGTGACAGTCCTGTCAGAATGTCACATTAACACATTTCAAGACTATTTCTTTTTATTTATTATCATCAGCAAAATTATTTAATAGTCATTTGAAATATCAGCAGGACCATAATATCCACGAAAAGTGCTGAGATTAAATCAGTATGAGGTGGTCAGGAGGGCAGGAATGGAGGAGGAGTTCTCACCTCGGTTTACCTGTAAATAACAATAACCTGACAGCTTGCTAACTCTCCTATGAACACCCCCGTATGTTACGTTTTTATTGTAAAAATACATTAAAACATTAAACTTTATTTAACAGTGCTGATGTGTCCCCACTCTCGAGCTCCATTCAGGTCCACGGTCACGCCTCAACAGGAAGTGACGGATGTGGCCACGAGCGTGACGAACGGCTTGTTCGAAAATACAACAAGGAAGTGACCATTTGTTGAGAAGCCAAATAACCACCGGACCAGCCGTCTACTCTCGCCGTGGGTCGCCTCGCACGGTTGTTGGGTGTCCGCGGGGGGTGAAGTCACCGTGGACTCGCCCGAGAGCCCGTTTCTGACCGTCTCCAGGGATTCTGCTTGTAGCCTGCTAGCTAGCTAGCGATGAACACGGACGTGGAATTTCACATCAGGCAGAATTATCCGTGGAACAAGCTCCCCGCTAATGTCAAACAGGTACCGTGTTTTAAACGTCTCCTCGGGGCTCGGTGAAGCGGTAGTGGTGGTGGTAGTCGGGGAGGGGGGCACCGCGGTGTCCTGCGGGGAGGGGGTGAACCTGTCAATGTCACCGCGGTGCTCTCCGTCACACGGGTGGCTGTCAGCTCCTCTCCTCTGCAGGAGCTTCACTGTCCAGCCGGAGCCATAGCTGACCATCATCACACTACGGCCATTCAGGGCTCCGCTCCGGCACACTGGCATCACATGACGGATTGTTTGATAGGTGGCGCCACATGATTTTAGCGCGTGGATGTCACCTGCAAATACTGCATATGCGCGTCATTGTGCACACAGTCTTCTGTGTTGCAATGCCATGACACATAAAGGGTGATTTTCCCACTAATGGTCTCCATAAATCCCTCCTCCTGCATGCTGCAACATGTCGTATTGGAGTGGAGGCGGGTTTATGTACATAGATTAGCTTTGTGCTGCTGTTTCAGCCGCCTGCATCCCTGTGCATCCCCAGAAAAGTTGGATTATCAATCAGAAACTGTGCTCCTCCAGGAACCTCAGGCCACATGCTCGTTGTAGATTGATAGAGGGATAGATAGACACCTAATTGATCTTTTGCGGGAAATCACTTTGTTAAAGCAGCTGCAATCACATCTCACACTGAACTGAAAACCATTCTGGCACAAAAGTTCCAAAACATGCTGAAGGATTTGAGATAGGTAATAAAAAAAACTGTAATATGTAATGTGCCAAGTATACAAGGGGTGGTGCTGATACAGTTGAACATTTTAAGAAAGTTTTACTGTCCCAAAACAGATTCAGTAACTTCATTTGGGCATATCCACCAATATCGAGCTCCCTTTCACATCAATATTACTTTTTCTTTATTGAACGTCTGTGTGCCCCACTTTGTGTATCAAACTTAATGTGGAGCAAGAAGTTTGTGATGCTACAAAGGACTCAATGATTGTAAGCAACAGATAGCACAGGTTTTTGTAATGGAACTGTCTCAAAAGATAAGAAAGCAAATTTTCCTATTAATGGTCTGCATAAATCCTCCTCATGCATGTGACAACATATCATAGTGAATTGGAGGTGGGTATGTGTATCTAAATTTGCTTTGTACTGCTGTTGGAGCTGCCTACATCCCTGCGCATCCTCAGAAAAGTTGAATTATCTGTCAGAAACTGTGTAACACCAGGAAGTCCAGACCTCCAGGGACCTCAGGCCTTGTGCTTATTGCGTATCAAGAGATACAGATATATTCTTTATTGATCCTTTGCAGGAAATAATTTTGTTGAAGCAGCTACAGTTACAGTCAAGAACCAACATCTAACACTTAAAGCATTTCTAACACAAAACTATTTACAGCAGTACTAAAACATACTGAACAATTTGAGCAAGGTAATACAAGTATTTGTAGTATGTAATGTGTAAAGTATAAAAGGGATTTGTGCTGATACTGTAGGACATTTTGAGAAAGCTTTTCTTTCCCTGTTGTGTTAGTAAAAAAAGTTACTGAATGATTTTTAACAAATGTACACCCTGTTTTTTGTAGTGGCATTGACGAAGAACTCTGTGTTTTGTCCTTGCCATGTCAAAAAATCTGAAAGGAGATTTTCTAGTGGTCTGCATAAATCCCTCCTCCTGCATGCAGAAACTTGTTGTGGTGAGGTGGAGGCGGGTTCGTGTACATGAATTAGCTTTGCACTGCTGTTTGAGGTGGCTGCAACCTTGTGCATCCCCAGAAAACTTAAATTACCAACACTAACAGTGCTGCTCCAGGGACCCCAGACCTCCATAACGCCTCACACTTATTGTGTATACAGGTGGTTTGTGCTGATGCAGTACACATTTTCGGGAAGTTTATCTCTCCCAAAACAGATTCAGTCACTTCAGTTCAGCATATTCACCGATACTGAGCTGCCTTTAGATATCACTGTTGCTTAAATTAAAAATCTGTGTGCCTCACTTAGGTTATCAAACTTAGTATGAAGCCAGAGATTTGTGTGACACTAAAAAACTAACTGAATGATTCTAATGAAAACGTTTTTTTTTTTGTTTTTTTTTGGTAATGAGGTTGGTCAAGAAACTGTTTTGTGCTTGCAATGTCGGAAAAATATGAAGTGTGATTTTTCATGATAGTAATAGTCTGCATGAATCCCTCCTTCTGCATGAGGCGATGTGTAGTGAAGTAGAGGCGGGTACATTTGCATAAATTAGCCTGGATCCTTGCGCATCTTTAGAAAAGTAGGATCACCAACCAGAAACAGTGCAACACATGCTTAATGTGATATAATTGCACATTTTGAGGATGTTTTTCTCTTCCAAAACAGATCACATCCAATACTTACATTCAGCATATCTGCCAATATTGAGCCGATGTCCGCTCTTCCTCTCTTTGAATTCAAACTCTGTGTGCTTAATGTGCTGTATCAAAGTTAATATGAAGCCATAAATTTCTGTGGCACTAAAAACTGAGTGAACTCACTGAGTTTTGCAGTGCCATTGGCATTGAAACTGTACTTAATAAGGATCTGCTTAGTCCAGTCAGTGTTGGTACCAAGGATTGGTGCACTCCTGGGAAATTGCACTACTGAAATGTGCTACCAAGCAACCAGATTTGACAAAATTCTTACTTTGTTGCCTAACTTTCAGTATGAGTCAGAATCAAGTCCCTTATTGCACTTTCCTGTTTACATGTTGGATATTTCTAAATGAGTGACCAGCATTTAAAACTGTACACATTGCACAGCCAGTGAGGAAAAAGGAGGGTTAATAATCACCTTCTGCTTCAGTTTTACGCCCGAGCAAGGTAAATGTGAACTTGTGCTCTGTGTTTACTCTGCAGAGTTTGGGGAACTCTCAGCGTGAATATGAGAAACATGTACTCCTGTACAGCATCCGCAATCAGCTGCGATTCCGCAATAACCTAGGTGAGTAAGTTTGTCCTTCACCCTAGTGCTAAACATACACCCTCTAGTATGAGACACATTAGAGTTGAATAGAGTGTGAGATTAAAAGAGAAAACGTCAATTCTGGAAGATTGAATCTTATCATTTATACTGCATCTGAAATGTCCAGTTTTTCTCACTGGTCTGCGTCAGGAAACTTGAATCTCGTCTTATCACATTTGGATGCGTTTGAGTTGGTCTGAAGGTTGAGCTGGCATTGATTATGATTAATTATGACTTTATCCTTAAGCATGCTTGCTCTCAATCAAGAATAAGATAAGATGAGATAAACCGTTTTTGCTCCCCACGTCAGAGGAAATTTCCATGGTTACAGCAGCAACATCTTTCAAAGCAGCACTAAACACACGTGCAGTAATATGTACAGTATATATAAGAATGAAAAATGATTAAATACAGTATTACTACACTATAAATGACATCAGCATACAGTGGCTTGTGGAATAAGTGCAACTGTAAAAGTGCAAAATGGCAGCAGTGCAAAGAATTGTTGTGCAGATTTTACCATGGTTTACGATGATATTATAGGGTCCAGTTTTTGTTAACATCAGCCCATTAAGTAAAACGTCACTGAAAAAATGTAATAGCTGCTATAAGCTTTTCATGGCTACATAATAATAATATACACTCAATAATCAATTACACTACTTACCTTGTTGCCTTCTGGAGGTTGCCTAGGATCAGGGTGTCTTTTTTTAACCTGCATCGATCAGGTGTAGATCGACTGCAAGTGTAATTATCTGAACACTCGCCTCTGGCTGCGACCTGACTGCTGCATGTTTGTTTTACGAGCAGTGCGCCACGTGAGGAAAGACGAGCGCAAGTATTATGAGGAGCTCCTGAAGTACAGCCGGGACCACCTGATGCTGTACCCCTACCACCTGTCCGACATCATGGTCAAAGGGCTACGGGTCACTCCATTCTCATATTACATAGGAATCATGGAGGTGAGTGCTTCGTGTTGCATGGCCAAAAAGATGATGATGTACTTAGACTTTTCTGTTATCATAATCTCTGTAAACAGATTCACAAACACCTAAATCCATCACCGATCTGCTTCACGTTGGTTACAGAACAATATGGCGTTTGAAGTCAAAGGAAAAGAGCAGAAATTTTTATTGTACAGCAAGATTTTCTAATTGGCTTGGAAACATCCACTCTCTGGTAATTTAAATTGAACAATGGCTTCAATTTTAGCGTGTCTTGAAACCACTGCAGGAATGTCGGTTTTACACAAAGCTAGCTAAGAGACCATTACAATCTGAAGGATGTGAGCTTTTTACAACTCCCTGCTTTTGTAGATAGTTTTTTTTTTGTTGCGTGGAGAATAGTAGTATAGCGTATGATTTGGTACACCTGAATAGATCTGCTAAATGATATGTGCAGTTAAAGTGATTATAATGTTTAAGAAAAATTAGTCTTTGTCGCTGGCTGGAATGAGCAAACTGTGAATTTGAAATTATATGGAATTTTCCTGTCAAGTAAGAGGGATTATGTTACTTAGTTATCAAGTCAGAACATTTAACAGCAAGAAAGAAGAAAATATTTTCTATTTTTCAGGATTTTTTTTGACTACACACAACAGTAAACATGATTTGTCCACAATAAAGGCAATGAATATTTGTTTCTCTATTCAAATCTGTAATTTTTTTCTGTTATATCTGACTGTTAACAAACATGTCTATTATTCTTGAGTAAATGAAGCCCCAATTAGCAAAACTGGTTAAAAAAAACTAATATACTAATCATTAAAACTATAAATATATTCAGATTATATCTTTTTGGCGCTGATGAGTTTCCTTTGGCCTTGGCTAAAAATGCTTTAGGAGACACCAAACATGTTGAGGACAAACCCTGCTTTGAGAAGAGAGTTTAATATATTTCCTGTCTTGGTGGATTTGGCATCAGTCAGGCACTAGGTGTCAGTCAGCATCTAGCAAAGCCTCCCATAGCTGCTCAGGGAGACACAGAGGACTGACCCCAGGACAAACACACCCCGAGAAAATCTTTGCTGTTTGCTCTGCAGTCAGTTTGGGCTTTGTCTGGCTGACAGATCGCACTCACTGATAAAGCACAGTCTGTTGTTTGAGGCAGTCACAGCCGGGCTCACGGAGCACCAGTCTGTTAGAGAGTCTGACCAGCCGGGTTCTCCTTGACTTCTGGCATTTTCAATTAGATTACAAAGTCTGAGTCCATGTGCTCACGCGGCTGGAAGTAAAAGTAATCCACACTATGTACAGAAGAGTATTTTGTAGCTGGTCACATAGACGTTTGTTGTGTTATTACTTTATATAATGCTGTCAGATGTGTTTCTTTTACCACACAACAATGTGTATACAAACTGTGCAGATGCTAGCTGACACAAACGATTGTTCCACATTTAGCGTACTTCCCATTTCATTAGAACAGATGTGATTAACATGCCCTGTGTTCTTTTACTTCAAATATAAACATGAATAAACCATTTTCACTCAATGGGGCTTCACCCACTTTCCTATGCATTGCTAAACCAAACTCGACCGAGCTTTAACTGTAACCACTAAATTGCCGATGGCTATGTCATATTCTGATAATCCGTCTTAAGCACTTAATGAAAACGGGGAGTAGAAATTAGCACGGCTGCCCAGATCTGCTAATCCTGTTATTAATCAGAGGCAGGGGACACAGAAAACAGTAAAAAAAGGTTTAATTCTTTCTTTTCCCTGTCTCCCTTCTCCTTTCTTCTTTTTTTTGCACCTCCAGGATATTATGAACAGTGAGAAGAGTTACGACTCCTTGCCCAACTTCACTGCTGCTGACTGTGAGTTTTTTTTTCTTTTTCTTTTTTGTCTCAGTTTCCCCCTTCTCTCCCACAATGTTGAAATGACTTTACTGAGGTTTTGTTTGCCTCCCACATCTACTGTCTCCGTGTCTCTGGTGTCTTTTGCACATCTTTCCCCAGTTTTTGTTTGGTTATCTTGATGGGCGCACACTCACTATGAAAAGAAAGTTTGTAGGAAAATGATTGAGGTTAGGAGGTGATTTTAGGGGCGTTTCAAACTTCTTTAAACGTCCCTAAAAGTTCTTTGACTTTGCAGTTTTATTTATAGTGCGCATCAGTTCCTCAATATTCATCCTTAATGTAACTAAAGCCTGATTTCTGGTTTGTTTGATTGATTTTGATAATAGGTAAACTGTTTAAAATATTCACTTGTTCCAGCTTTTCGCTTGTGAATATTTTCTCCTTTTCTGTGCTTTTTATGCCATTTTAAACTGAATGCTGAATTTTTTCAGACCAAGCAATTAAGCAGGAAAATATTTGAAAGTTTAATTTTGTTTTTTTGTCTTTCTTTTTTGCATTTTGGGAAAACAGATTTTTTTAACAAATTACTTAAATTAAACCAACATGTCAAAATGTTTTGTTTTTTTTAGGAAATGGAGCTTTTCTTGTTTACTGTTAAATGTGAAGATTGGCACCTGGATGCCAGACTTTTGGCAGGAGTAGCATATGTTGTTTGTTTGTGTTCTTGACAGATGCATCTGTTTTTATGAAAAGTTTTTTGTTTGGTTCTGTGTTTTGGATTTTTGAATTTCCCTTTATAGGTTGCTACGCTTTCTCTTAAACAGATCGCCTGGTGGTTTCATTACTTCATGAGAGAATAGGTTTTTACCTGCTGACTAGCATTAATAATGCATATAAAAAATTGATTTGGCAATGCTTTTTGATTGGCTGATATAAATCCCACTTTATGGTGAGTGAAATTGCCTCTCAAAAATCACACTGCCACTTTTCTGCGTCACTGAGGAGCTGTGTTCATCTGAAATTATTGCAAAACCCTTTAAGATGAACTGAAAGTTGAATGTCAAGTGTACAAGTCGTTGCTGCATTCTTTGACTTTCTGTTGTCAAGTGAAACAGCGTTTGGTGTGAGAAAGTGAGTGACAGAGTCCTGGCAGTACAGGACCTTCATGCTGCGTAGACAGAAGGCTGCCAGCAGGCTGTCGTAGCTGTACTCGGAGGGGCCTCTCTCCACTAATCTCCCTGGAGGAGCTTTGGAAGTGTGTCATGCAGAAGTGGGTGGATGGAGAGGCAGTGAGAGTGTGCATGAAAGCGTTTTACGTGGGTGGCTGTTTGTGTGTTGTGTCTGTGTCTTGGTGAAACAGCAGGATACGTATGTACGATTCTGCAGCGTTAGGTGGCCGAAATGCCGAAAATGTCCCTCACTTGTTCCTGTTTTCACTGGCAGCCATCCCAGCACATTTTGCTCTGCCTCTTCCAAGCCTGTGCAGCACAGCAAAGAGGAGGTGGCATTTGTAACTATTTCCTACCATAAGTCTTTTGCTATATTACCCAGAATTTTCTAAAATTAAAAAGATATATATTTTTAACTTAATTGCAAATGAAAATGCATGCACAAGGTCTCATTATCTTCAGAGATTCCTCCGTGTTTGTTGATAGATAGATTAGCAGTGCTTTAGTGTGTGTGCATGTCTGAATGGGGGGATTGTTTCAGAGAAGGAGTGTGGGTATTTGTGTAGTTGTGCTCCCTTGGCAGAGTTTGGATGAGTCACCGTTACCTCACAAACCTTGCAAAGCTCTTTCGTTCGCTGGAATAACTCTCCAATATGAAGTTTGAAATATCCATAAAAGTCAATTCTCAGACTTTGCTTTTTGCTGTAATTTTCCACTGAGGATGGAACTAAAAACGCCAGAGACACTTTTGCAGCTGCACTGCAGCCGGATTTATTTCCTGTCAGGTTAATGTTTGGCGATTACAAGTTCATGAGCCATTACTGAGTCATGATTGAGTGTTATTGACTTGCTCATTTTCCCATAATTCCACAGGTCTGAGGCTGCTTGGCATTGGAAGAAACCAGTACATCGACCTGATGAACCAGTGCAGGTCCTCTAAAGTAAGATATGTTGAATATATACTTTTTTCTAAAGTAAGATATGTTGAATATATACTTTTTTCTCTCTTTCTTTTAAACAACCAGATGATTTATAGAAGGCAAAATGAATTTAAAGATTTCATGTCTGTGCTTGCATTATGAGCACTGTTCATGCACATTTAGTACAGCATATTAATTCCAGTGGTATTTTCGCTGGTTGTCTTTTCAACAGCAATATATAACCTAAAATTACTGTAATATTTCTAATACTCTAACCAAATGTTAAGCCTCCGAACCTTAAATAATTTCTGTTCCTGTTGCATTGTTAATCACTGTGGACTCATTTTTCACTGCAATATACAGTCCTGAACCTCTAGGAAACAGGTAGGGTTGGAGTGTATCCCAGTGAACATCCTGGCCAGGTCGCCTGTCCATCACAGGCCCACACAGACAGACAGACAGACAGACAACCAAACACGCTCACACCTATGGCCAGTTTAGAATCACCAATTAATCTCAGCATGTCTTTGGACTGTAGGAGGAAGCCAGAGCCCCCGGTGAAAACCCACACAGTGCTGGCAGCAGTATTAGCCACTGCAGCACTGTGTTGTTTTACAAAAAAACAAACAAACTGGAATCAAAATGTACAACACCACTGTGGGGAAAAATAAGAATAAAGTAGATAAAAGAATAAAGTGATTGTGGAATATCACAACTTTAAAGGGGAACTTCGTTTTTTTTCCACCTGGGGTCTGTTTCCATGCCATTTCATACATGTGAGTGATGGAGAAATGAATTTTCGACATAGCTCCAGTGTTTAGCCAGGCAGGCAGCTTAGCAGCTCAGCTAGCAGCTCGGCTAGCGAAAAGTATGGGGCAGCTGGCCCCCCCGCGTCAAAGTCCGCCCTAACGTGCTTTTGCCCCACACTGACCAGCTCAGATAGTCTCAACGAGTGTCCCACAACATACTAGAGATGAGAAATCGCGCGATTTTGGAACGAGATTTGCTTTCTAGTGTCCTGAGATTTGGATACAGACCACAACAAAGAGCGATCGCCTAGTAATGTGGAGGTTTTCGTTCGCTTCTCATCTCTAGTATGTTGTGGGACACTCGTTGAGACTATCTGAGCCGGTCAGTGTGGGGAAAAAGCACGTTAGGGCGGACTTTGATGCGGGGGAGCCAGCTGCCCCATACTTTTCGCTAGCCGAGCTGCTAGCTGAGCTGCTAAGCTGCCTGCCTGGCTAAATACTGGAGCTATGTCGAAAATTCATTTCTCCATCACTCATATGTATGAAATTACATATGGAAACCGAAAAAAAAAAGAAGTTCCCCTTTAAGCTTGGATTTGGATAATTTACAGATAAGTAGTTTAGAGACTGTTGCAAAGTTTAAAATTGGACTGTTCTTTCTGTTTTTACTCTCTGCCTCTCATAAGGCTTTTTGAAAGATATTCCTTTCAAACCTACTGAATTTTCGTATTTAAGAGGTTAAGGAAGATCTAAATTGATGTTTTTGAAATTTGTCCAAATGATCGTCTGTAATTAAAACATTAAAAGTTCCCACTTCTCTCTCTTTTTTTTTTTTTTTTTTTTTTAAACTTCCTATTCAGTCTGAGCTTCCTGCTAGCAGGTGAAGACATTGTAATCGCCTCCGTATTTGTCTCTTCCATCAGAAATTCTTCCGCAGGAAATCAGCACGAGACCTGCTACCAGCCAAACCAGTGGAGATCTCTGTGGAGCCGTGGTGGGTGGCACAGACGGGCTACATCACCGAGGACGACATAAGGGTGCGACACAACTTTCACTCTTTTCCATGTTTCTGTTTTAATTATTTGTGCACATCATGCCAAGTTTTATTTACATCGGCCAATGCCACAAATCCTAAATTTGCCTCAAGTGGCTTTAAAGTCTAGACAGTGTAGAAATATCCTCTGTTATTTGACCCTCGATGGAGATAAAAATGAAAGAAGTCTCAGGAAGAGCAACTGAGAAGGACGTGAAATGGACCTGCAGTAGATGCAATTTACAATATAGCCATTTAAGATGAAAGAACGTAAACATGGAGAATAATGACCCAGAAAGACATCAGGTAACTTCCAGGTGTAACAGAACAGATAAAACTGAAACTCCATGACTTTCTCAGCACGCTGAAGACCTAGAAAAAGGACGGCACAAACGCACACACACACGATGAAAACCTGAACCATGCATTTTCAGGCAGATACGAGAGGGAAAAATGCACAGAAGGCGAGAAACAAGAGCAGAGCTAATCCTCTTCAGGACGAAAATCCAAATAATGTGGCAGAAGACACACACAGGAGAGAGAGAGAGAACCAGGAGGAGAAGATGGGGAAAGGAAGAGGCAGAAAGAGAGCTAAAACTTGGATGCTAAAATGCTTGAAGGACAACAAAGAAAAACAGGGTTGGAGTGACGCAAATGTTTTATGGAAGTTTACAGGGATGTTGCTGGCACAAAAACATGAATTGTACTTTGTTTTGGATATAAATGTGCGTTTAGATATTTAATTCATCATGACACTGACTGGGAAGAGCAAGATTTGCATGTCAGGGGAGGAAATAGAACAACATGAAATATTGAAATAATTAAAATTTTATCGATTTAATTTCCTGTATTGTGGAGATGGTGAGAAAGCACCAGTTTATTGATTTGATTTTCCACTAACTTTTATGCACATGTAGTGTTCATATACAAATTGAATGAGAGGATCATGCGAACCTTCGCATTTTTACAGTGAGTTTTCATTGAAATTCATACACATAACCCACCAAGCTACAACTCTTCATCCCATGAGCCTCTGCACTGCATGTGGAGTTCTGAACCGACTAAAAATAAATACCTGCCAACTTCGCAACACTTTTTCTCCCTGTCAGAAAAACAGAAACATTGGAAAAAGTCTCGGAATCCATACAGTTACAATATGCAGATATATTCATTCTCCTAGAGAGCGCTGCTAACGTTGTTCACTGGAGGGGAAGGTTTTGCAGCAAACGTGTACAGATGTGCTCTAATGTTGTCTAATGTTTGCTGGGTAAAATTGCAGTTTTGTTCTCCAGCGGAGAAGAAAGCCATTGATAAGATGATCGATTCTGGTCCTCAACTGGCTGGATCAATGGAATACAATGTGGTCTTAAGTGAGTGTCATATCTTCTTATTTGCATCTGTTTGAGTAGAAGTCAAGGTGGGAAATTAGCACTAGCTGCTGGCAAAAGTCTGGCAAAGGGTAAAAATGGCTTTGATGATGATTGACCACTGACTGCCTGGTTAATTTGAGTATTTATCTGTTACTGCGCAGTACTTGTTCACTATTTTAAAAGGTAATTTCCTACCCTGGTAACAATGAGATAATAAGTAACTTTTATGTCTTGTTGTCCATACAAATAGTGTGCTTTCAATAAGAAGTGTCAAATGTTGCAGATTCAGGGCTTTAATCAGTATGCTGGTCTGAATTTCAAAGGTAAAGCACAGGGACAGAGTGTGTCTATGCAGTTTAACTGTTAATTAGAGGCTGGTTGACAGTGATGAACCTCTGTTCTGGAGAGCTGGTGACTGAGTAGAAACAAATAAGATTAAATACCGGACACGAAGGGAAATCTGAATAGAAGTAACTGTAATTAAGATTTTATTGGGTTTAATTTTTTCCAGCACACCCCGATCTAATCAGAGGAAGTTCAAACAATAAGTAGATAGTTTGGATCAAAATATTTTTTTTTCTACATGTGGCAGCAGTAGGGACAGTTACTGTATGTCTTATGTCCCTTTCATAAGTGCACTTCTCTCTTTTAAATGGCCACTGAATACAATGCACACAGGATGTACTTTGAGTTGTTTATATTGATTTACGGTTTAATTTGTCTACATTTCAGCACAAACATTTTTTTAGAAACAAGCACAGAGAGCAGCAAAGACCCAATTTGCGCATCAAAATAACATCATACATTTCTTATTGACTTTTCCCGACAATTTCACAAACCGAAATGTTCATAAAAATGAAATTTACAAAGAAGACAATCGACTGTAACAGGCCAGAATAATGAAACTGACCGATAATGATGCAATCCAGGTTTTTAGAAAAAGCATCAACAGGAGTTAAAATTTAATTTGTTGGCGTCAGCTGTTTGTAGGAGTCTTTCCTCTGAGTTTATTAAATACCTGCTGCATCAAACAGCGGCAGGATCCTTATGAACATCTCCAAAGGGATTTGTACAAAATTCTAGACATGGAACAGGCAAAGAAGTGTCATTTACCGAAAAAGAAAAAGAGCGGCAAAGTGGTCGGTGGATTCATGTCTGATGTGAGGTTCACGTAGGTACAGCTGACATTGATTTAAAAAAAGAAATTATTTCATTTGTTCTGCATAGAATTTAAAAAGGACTGCCATCTTGATCCCTTCACGGGGGAATATAATATAAAAAAGTGAATAAAGTAAGCATTACTGCAAACACGCTTTTCCACCAATCATTGTAATTAATGAAGTTACTTTTGATTATAAATCATCTGTGACTTGAAGACAGGATTGATCCCAGTCTACTGGGCAGTCCACACTGTGACACACAGAATCACAGTTTATAAGCTACAGTTAAATAATTTGTAACAAAACCCATTTAGATTGAGTTATTAGGTGCCTCTGTCTGAATGAACGAATGCCTTCAGTTTAGCAGATTAGTAAAGTCAGAAGTCTTACATACCTCGTGTCTGAAAAGGGATTTATGCTAACAGCGCATTATTGTTCTTTCACTGCAGGCTTGTACAATCGAGGCTTCATCTACTTGGATGTTCCCATATCTGATGACAGCTGCATCTCAGGTACATGAATGCATGTGTGGGTTGTGTGTGGCTTTTTAAAGATCCCTGCTGTTATCCTCCTCTGAGTGATTACTCTGTCTAAGCATTCTACATACATACATTAGGTGAGGAAAATGTAAACAATCGTTATGGGTAATGGACTTTCACTGATCTGAAACAACAAATGCACCCAGTGTTTAGAAAGAAAGAAAGAGGAAGCCATTCTATGAAAATGTCTGCTCAGATGTTCGATGCTGTTTGTGTCTTTCAGTGCCCCCACTGGAAGGCTTTGTCATGAACCGTGTCCAGGGTGATTACTTTGAAACGCTTCTCTACAAAATCTTTGTGTCCATTGATGAGCAGACAAACGTAGCGGAGGTAGGCTTTAGAAATGCGTTTCATTATACTCTGCTGTTGTGGTCCTTGAATGTAATATGACAGTGTGTGTGTGTTTATCGATCAGCTTTTCAACCACAGCCTGTCTTTTTTTTTTTTTCGTATTGTTTTTTTGCCTCTCCTGATCCTTACTCCTTTTTTTCAGCTGGCGAATGTGCTGGAGATTGACTTGGACTTGGTGAAGGTGGGTATCCCCTTGCTACATTTGCTGAGTCCTATTGCAGTATTTTGACTGAAATATTGTTTTTCTGCAAGAGAATGAAAAAGCAAAAGTTATTGTAAATATGGATGTGCTTACAAAATCGACATTGACAAAACGGAGAGATAGATTTTGTGTCCCCTGTGGCTTTCGAAGAGATTTTTAGATGTACTTTTTGCCTCTCCGTATGCTCAAATGCACACAGTATAACAGTGTGTAGACTGAACGAAAGAAAGGGAGTGGATTTTTTCTTTTTTTTTTTCTACTTGATGTTTTGAAAAATGTGCATTTGGTTTCTAATAGCATGTTATTAAATTTGGGTGCTGGCAAATTGTTGGATAAATAGCTGTTATATCACTTTAGAAAAGTAGCACATTGGCATTGCTGTGGGTGCAGCACAGTGGAAAGATTGGATATTATGTAGCCCAACAAGGAGATATTTCAACACAATTTTGCAGCTTCATTTTGGATGTATGCTCACACAGACATATCCCAAAGAGGTAGACTGTGACACACAGTGTTTCAGATTAGATCCATCATACCCCATGACTCTACCAGAGAGCTGAGCAGCACTATTCCAGTTGAATTGGTGCTTGAGTTTGACCCAGTTTCCCCCAGTTTCCTGTTCACTCTCTATCAGACACTGGGCCAAACTCCTTCACAGTGTTGTGACCTCCAGTGTGAAGGGCTGAACTCTCCTCTCCCTCGATCCCATCTCATTCCTGCAACAGAAAGGCAGCACTTAAGAGAAGTGGTTGAAGGCAGCAGTGGCTGGATTCTCCAGCAGAAGCCCTGTCACTTCAGAGATGATTGAGATGTCTGAGAGGTCTCCTTTGTGCACAGCTTTTCCCATTGTGACTTGAGGTTTCTCTTGTGTAATGACAACCTTGCAGCCAGAGTCATTTGAAAGAAATTTCCCCACAGTGCTTATTTTGACATAAGAGGATGGTGAGTTGACCTCAAGTTGCATTTCTGGAGTATTAAGGTGTGGAAAGCAATCAAACCCACTGTACTCGACTAAGCCGGCCTGTTCAGTCTGAGTAAAATATTTAACAGCTTGGCAGGTTGGCAAGTGTATAAATGATTGAAATAGTAGAAAATCTGTCAATCTGTCAAGTGAGAAGTACAGTGTCACTTTATTTCATTTTAAGGATTAAAAGAACATCCCCATAACACATTCAGGCAGTTTTTAGCCATTTTAAAGGTCCCGTATAGTGGAAATCCATTTTTATTGTGTCTTGTGGCTGCTTTAAACTTGGAATTGTAAAGTAAATGTTGTTGAGATGTTTACTTCAGCCATTCCTCAAGTCCCCAAAATTAGATAGCCTGTCAGCTTCATAAGGCAGTAAGAATTTTCCTGCATCATATCTGAGGACCAGGAGTCTTTTAGGTCAGACTTTGTATAAACCTGCCGTCTGACGTCAGCCATTCAGAATGAGTAGCTGCATCAAAGTGTGCCAGGTTTATGTACTTTTTAGAACTGCTTCTGCAAACAAATTAAAACAAACAAATGTTCTGCTGTTGGCTGCAAGAGTGAACATAAGAGTCTTCATGAACACCTAACACCAGAGGAATTGGAGACTCAGTGGATTACTTCTATTATTGTGCCCACAGCAATAGGAATTGCCTTAATGTTAGAGTGTTCTGTGGTTAATGTAGCTAACATCACCATCAGTTTTAAATGTATGCCCATGGGTCAGAGCTCTGTAACAATGATGAGAGGCATTCAAGGATAGTGAAAACTTTAGGAGCAATTTTAAACCAGTATACAAGAACTGTCTAGGTGTCAGTCCTTTACAGTGGTTTACTTCTGTCTTACACTCTGCGCTCTTATATACCGTAATTTAATGCAGTTGTAGTCCCAATTAAGCTGTTCTCATTTACATACTTCTTTTTCTGTTGTCAAACAACAGAACAAGTGTGAAAGAGACTTTTAACACAGCCAATTAAGATAACAAGTTAGCTGGCAGTCACTTCACAGCCATTTCCACGCTACCGCTCTGCACCACTAAAATACTGATTTTATAAACGCTGTCCGACAAATGCACCATATACACGAGTTAAAAACAGCAGCTGTGCTTTTAATTCAGCGATATTTCCATGAAACACACAGACATTGACATCTGTGTCAGTAGTGGTCCGCTGATTTGATTTGCCCTGTCAATCACTCATACAGAGAGTGTCTTCTTCCTGAAGGGTCATGGACAGCAACATTTGCAGACCTTTAAGACCCCCACACATACCACCAATGTCAGTATAATTTGAACCTGTAGTCCTAAAGCTATCTTCTTATAGTCTGCAAACTAAGTACGTCCAAGTGGTTACATTTCATTGCGCTAGAGTGTTATAACAGTAGTACATCCTTCACTTTGTGTTGATACTATAGCCATGAAATAGTCAAACTGTTTCACAATGAAGTGATATTTAAATTGATGGTGTTATCCTTGGAAGCAGATAATGAATTGTTAAGCTGGCTGATTCTTGCCGTGTGAATTGAAATATTAAATCAGTTCTTAAATAAAAAATCCATCTCATAAATACTTTAAACGTTGTATTTTAGGAATACCTATAGACACCTGCCTGGACATAGACAGTGTTGTGTGAGTAATAGTCACTACAGCAGAAGGGGTTCTGTGGAAGAAAAGAAAATTCAGAAAAACGTCAGCAGTGAAACTTTCAAAAGGTTATATCATCATCTCTGAATGCAGGAGCAACATTGAGAGTCAATGTCATGGCAGCATTCGAATAGAAAGAAGTGTTTCACAAAAGGGAGACTACCAAGTCTGCCTTTTTGTGACAGTCTCAACACATTTTACTGTGCATAAATGCTGCAACCCGCTTTTTCCTGTTTTTTTTGTTCAACTATAACTCTGGCACACATTAGTCCAATAGGGTGGCAGCTTGATGATATGTATCTAACATCTGAGTCCCTGACTAATGATGCCAGATAGGTTTTATGTGGGATCAATGATCTTTTGATTGTGTTTTTCTTCGTTTTACCAGAATGCTGTTTCCATGTACTGTCGCCTTGGCTTCGCTGTGAAGAAGGGGCAGGTGTTCAGCTCAGAGCAGCTCCACCCAACCTGGAAGAACGCCCCATCTGTTAACAGACTCAAGTATGTGATGGCTGTCCAAACAGCTGTTCATATTCTATGCGGTCATCAATCACCTACACCCCACCTGAAACTGACAGTATAGTGCAATACATTGAACCACAGTCATCCTATCATTCCTATTATTCAGATTTTGTTTAGCAAGACTTTGCTTTTCCTATTAAACATGCAGAAGTGTAAAAGATGTCATTTACATTTGCACAAACAGACAAATAAAGGTAACATTATGAAAAATTGAAGCTGTCACAGCAAACAAAGGATTTAGAATCTATTCATTACTGACATCAATCTCGCAAATCCTTTTTTTCCCTCCCAAATGACAAATTAAATCCACGAAATGTGCAATGAATTGAAATGTTCACTGCTACATTGGGTCTTACTGTTTGGTTTGGGTGAGGAGGCTTTTTCTAGAAGTCATTGTGGGTCTGTTCTCTGCTGTAGGAGCACCATGGATCCCCAGAAGATGCTGCTGTCCTGGGAGCAGGGCAGTCCTGTCATGGAGGGAGGCTCCTCAGCCACCGACACCGACACCACCAGCCTGGAAGACCAAGGTCTGTCCGTTCACACGCACATACTCAAACACACTCACAGGTGTATTCTAAAGGGAATGCAAATAAATACACATGCTGATGTATGCACACAGAGCACTTTATGAATTCTACTTCAGAAGTTTGAAGCAGCAGCACTAATTAAAAAGAAATTGGTGAGAAAGCTCAGTCATGCTGCTGAACATCATTCTCACATTAATAGGTGTTTGTTTATAATGGTCTCATTTTTGGTCTAATTTTGATTTAGTTTTTTGTATTAACCCTCTGAACTCCAAACAGTGTCTGGATGTTTCTTCCAGATTTTTAGTCTCATTTTTCACTCCAATTTCAAGTCCTGAACCTCTATGAAAGCAACGCAACCATGGCTACAAGTAGAGAGAACTCAAAAATGTCTTCTTTGCAGTATGACACAGTTATGATGCCATGAATCATAAAACTAGAGAATACGAAAGTTCAATGTATTTGGCTATTTATTTTGCAAAATATGAAACGCTTGGAATTCACATGTACAACATTTTTCAAATTCCGAAAGGTGTTACTAGTACTAGAAAAAATGGTGCCTCAAGATGCTAGGAAATATTTTGCTACTTACATTTTCAGTTTGAGTTTGTCACAGCAATGCAAGTCACGATTTCTGGTTGCACTGAAGAGCGCAGAATATTTAGTTTTTTACGGAATTTGGTTCCTACAAACACTGTATTATTGGAAAAGACTTTAAGTGAAGAAAATTAGGTGATTTGAAAGAAATATTACAGCTTGGATTTTGATTTTTTTTTTTCCTGGCAGAATGACACATGACGCATAATTAGTTGGAATGCTCTTAGAAAGTTGAAAATCTGACAGTTTTTTCTGCTTTTACAGTTTCTGGCTCTGTTAAATAGTGCAGTTTTGACATTTTTTAAGGATGAAATGCCTGTCAAACCCACTGACAGGATTTGGTTTACAGAGGGTTAAGCTGGCTTTATTGGGTTTTTTTCCTTGCTAGATATTGTCAAAATGAGCCTTAATAAATCACATTATATACAAATCAGTCAAATTTTTTTTGATAAACTGACAGGGTTTAAGTTTGTCCTTGTAAACACATTTAATATTCATAATGCAAGCTAATATCCTGAGTTTAAGAGGAAGAACTGACAGTAAATCATGCATTGCAGAGGTGTTATTATTTCCCTGTTGTATGTATTGTTTTTTTATGTTTTGTTTATGCAGCAGACACAGCAAGCGTTAGCAGCCTGAGCATCCCAGCTGCACCCACCAAGAGGATTGCCTTCCTTTTTGACTCCACCCTCACAGCCTTCCTCATGATGGGCAACCTGTCTCCGGTTAGCGACTGCATGCAGACACCATGAAACACACAAAGATTCTCAGTGGAAAAAGCTTGAATAAAGACAGAATGATTTTATTAACGAGAAAAACTTGGACCTTAAACGTTCTTAATTCCTTTTGTTCCGTCAGAACCTGAAGAGCCACGCAGTGACCATGTTTGAGGTTGGCAAGCTGTCTGACGAGACTCTTGACAGCTTCCTGGCTGAGTTGGAAAAGGTGAGAACAGTCATTTCAGTTTGTTTGCGTCTTCCTTCATTTGCATTTTGACACAAAACAGATGTTAATTTTTATTGTAAGGAATTATGCGTATACGTTCTCATGAATATAGGTCCACACAAACTCTGAGCTATAACTTCAATTCTTGTTTTTGTTTCTCTCAGGTGGAGAGCACAGCAGAGGGCGAGGCTCAGCGCTACTTTGACCACGCTCTGACCCTGAAGAACACCATTCTCTTCCTGCGCTACAACAAAGAACTCACTCAGGACCAGGGACCTGATATCCCAAATATCGGTAGTTATGCAGTTACACCCTCTTTGTCATTGCCTTTTTGTGTAGCCACATTAAAGAGCCAGACATCATGCGGTATACCTGCCCATGTCTGAACGAAATAGGCAGGCCAGGTTTGGTTGTGTGTGTAATTATGAAGCTGCCATGCTGGTTTTGGTTATACCTTCCCTGCCTCCACAGCAAGCTGCCTACAGTCTGCACACAGTTCCCTCTGTGCTGTAACTATGTGTTTTTGTAGTTGGTTTTCTGCGAGCAACAGGCAATGTTTTGTAATGTTTTTTTCAGAATCATGTTCAAAAATGCACACGTGTGTATGTTGCCTTGTAAAATATGAATCGCAGTGGTTTCAGTGAAAAACAAGTGTGTATGTATTCATTTCGGTGTACAAAACCATGTGCAATTTGGGTGAAATATGTTTCTTTTTATTTAAGCTGTTCTATTTGCTGCTGTTATACTGTAAATTTCCCCGCTGTGGGATCAATAAAGGTTTAATCTATCTATATATTGAAGCTAAGTGCAGCTAATTATCAACGAATCAGCATTACTTTCTCCCAATTTTAATCTTGACTCTCTGTTACTGAAAAGATATACAGACCTGTATTTACCACAATTGTGGTAAACGACCGCAGAAAATGACTCCCTTTTAACTACTTAAACTTGCTCTGTGATCTTAGAAAATCAATAAGCAATTAGGTGTTCTTTTTAAAAGTAGTTTTTTTATTTTAAAGTTCTGCATAACGCTGGGAAACTCAGCAATGGGTAGTGGATCCTCTATTTTGTGCTGCTTCTGGCAGACTATATCTTGGTGTCACTCTCTGCTGTCTTCCGTGGCTCTCTGCTGTGTCGGGATACTTTCTATTAAATATGCTCATATAAATTACTGAGCACTGCAGCATACTGTGAATACAGAGTCAACCTGTATTGCTCAGCTAGTGTCTCTAGGGGGAGCAGCAGAGAATATGTCCTCTGACAAAGTAAGTCTCTGGTTCCATGTAGGTACCGTTGTGCCACCAGATGCTGTTTGTTTGGTTTGGCTGCATGCCTCTTTCTGTTTGTCTTATCTTTCAGTCTTCCTCGAGCTGCTGCTCTGCTGAGGAGTGAGTGCTTTGAGAGCCTGCTGGCGAAAGTTAAACTAAGCCCCTAATGATACAATAGTCTAATGATGATTGTTCATTTAGGAGGGGGGCGGACTTTGTTGCAGTGGCTATTCATCAGGAAGTAGAAGAACGCTGAATTGTGATTGACATAGAGGCATTAAGCTAACATTGGCCTTCACTTTGGTGTTATATTACTATTGTCTAACAAAAATCAACTCTTACACTTTATATAGTCAATATGATGGAGTCTGATTTTTAAAACTAGCTTTTGCTTGTCTCTGCATTGTGGATTTCATGTCTTATTTTTACATTATGTCTATATGTTGTTATATTTTTGTTCTAGATTGTAAGTCTGCATTGACTTACACTCTCACATTTACAGTATGCTACAGCAGGAGGAATGAGGTAATTAGCGAATCCAAGAATGTCAAGTTGTCCTTTTAGAGACTCTTCTTCACAAGTCAGCTCAGGGAGCACACTCCTCTTCACACCTCGGCTATAAAGAAAGAATGAATCTTTACTGTGTGTTCTGCATGTGATCCGCTGCTCTTTAAAAATGTTGCACTCTGAGGCATCCACACTTAGATAATCATTTTTCTGCTGCTTCTTTTCATGTAAAGAAATAATTTGACAGTTTGGGAATCTGCCTTCTCCCTTCTGTGTTGCAAATCCAGTGAGTAGATCACTATCACTCTAACAGTGGTTGGGTAAATATACAGATGACTCAGAAGCCAGTTATTTTTTTTTTTTAGCTTAGCATAAAGCAGGAAACAACTCTCCAAAATGTTTAACTATTTCTTTAAGAATGTACTTGATCCAAGAAGTTACAGTTAGTCATGTAGGTATACAGGCGTCTCACGTAATCATTTGTATCTCGTTGATAGCTTGTTTTGTAAAGAAGTTATGACTGTCTTTGGTTTTTCCCTCCATAGGTTTCCCTTTGGACATGTTGCGGTGTGAGAGCCTGTTGGGTCTGGATCAGGCCACCTGCAGCCGCGTCCTCAACAAGAACTACAAGCTGCTGGTCTCAATGGCGCCGCTCAGCAACGAGATCAGACCCATCAGCAGCTGCACGCCTCAGGTATGATGCCTGTAGGGAGGGAGAGCAGAGGGGATGCAGTGTTGCATGCCGGGCTGTTTGGTCAGATGCTATGTGTGTCTTTGTGTGTATGCGAAATCGCTCTGTGCTTGTATTTTAGCTGACAGTTAATGTATTTGTGTTCTCAGCGTGGTTTTGTTTGCCTTCTCGCCTAGTGTACACACTGGTGTGCCCGGAGTGATTTGTGACTGTGCGTATGCTTTGTGAGTGCTCAGCCTGCAGTTGCCCCAACAACAAGACTACACAAAGAGAGAGGGAGGAAGGGAGGCGAGGCTCACGAGTAATTCCTCCGCCTGGCCACACTCCAGCTTTCTAGCCGAGCTCAGAGAGACACAGGGAAAGAAGTTAAACTCTTGTTGTGCCATTCATGCTGCTGCTTATTCTCACACTGCCGCGACTCAGTGAAGTGGAATTCGATGAATTTCTTTCTTTGTTTTCTACTAATAGCAGCTTCCATTTCTCCTCTTTCAGAAGAACAGACACAATCAGTCTCAATTGTCTCGGTTATTTTTGTGTTCAGTTGAAGTGTGTGCTTATGTTTATGTGAGAAATGCGATGGAAAAGACATGTGCATGCATTACTGCTGTGTATGTGTACATGTGTGTTTGTTTCTCCCTGCAGCACATTGGCCCAGCCATCCCTGAGGTGAGCTCCATCTGGTTCAAGCTGTACCTGTATCATGTGACTGGCCAAGGTCCGCCATCTCTGCTGCTTTCCAAAGGCTCCAGGCTCCGCAAACTGCCAGACATTTTCCAGGTAGAAGAAACTAATGATTAGTGAAGTATGGAAGGTAAAAGCACAGTTACATAGGTAATGATGATACAGATACATTGTAGATGAAACTTTTTATTTTTTAGAAAAGAAAGTCGGATACAAGAAGCCGCATGTATGATGAGTAAAACAGTACTGGGTCTGATCATTAATGGCTTTGACCTTGATGTCAGGTAGAGGAGCAGGCAATCAGAGCACTGTCTGCCTCCTTCATCCCTGTCAGCCTTCACTTCTTAACAAAGCGCCTGGTTCATCACAGTCATAGTTCACCGTGCACCTGCAGTTTCCTCCTCCAAGGCTTCCCAGTGGTTGGAATTTTTAACTATCCTGGGAATGTGAAACAGGGAACAAAAGAGAAATTGATGCTCTGAATTCTCAGAGGGAGACCAGTAATATCATGCAAATGGGTCACTTTATGAGAACATTTGATTGCATATTTTTGTGCTCAGTCTATTCATTTAAACAGTTTCCCTCCATGAGGAATTTAACTGTGATAACAACCAGACTATTTACTTCTTCACCTCTCTCAGAGCTTAAAATAATTAACCAAACAACAAACACCTTCATTTCATCTAAAAGCTCCGGCTCAGTTAGAGGCCCACGCAGAAACCTTGGCATGTAAGAACAGTGTCAGGGTGGAATTATAATTATTTTAATAGGTTAATGTTGGCATAGTGGGAGGTTGACAAGCAGACATGTCAAGTGGAGTGCGGAAATTGCTTTTTCTCTTGCTCTTTTTTGTTTATTGCTCCCCTAGATTGAACCATTTCTTATATAAATATAGCACAAGTGGGATTGTCTTACATGTAGAAACTTGATGATGTTGCTACTTTTGTAGGCCAAGGAGGTACTGAAGCACTTTGTTGGGCCTGTTTCTTGAGAAATCTTTATTTCACAGTTAATTTCCCTGTATTTTCTGTCCCACTGTTAATTATTTGGTTTATTCATAAAACTTATGTTTGAAATCTGCTATATTCAATGCATTTTTCCTAATATTATTTATTACCACTCGTGTATGTTTAGTGATTAGATTCTGAAGAAAGATGTGCTCTAATGATGACTTTGTTGAACCATTTTTTTTGTCTCTTCAGGTCTATGACAGGTTGTTGATCACTTCCTGGGGTCACGACCCCGGAGTCGTCCCTACGTCCAACGTGCTGACGATGCTGAATGATGCCCTCACACACTCTGCTGTTCTCATCCAGGTACAGCTCTCACAGATGAGTGATGACTGATTTTCCCATGAGGGGTTTCAGGCTATCTTTAGCCCCGTTTGGATAAGATTAACATTACACTGGTTGGATAAAATGTTCCTGGTGGTTCCCTGATGATTTACATCACCGTCCTGCATTGGGGATATGGTCTGCAGCAGATAGGAAGATTTTGCAGGAACAACTGAAGCAGAAATAGACTCGTATGTCTGCTTGTACATCAGGAAAAAGAACAAAATGTAAATGGAGAATAGCAGTTTATTTTGGGCCAGCCAGACCTATGCTACATGTCATTCTTTTGCTGTCTTGTCGCATTTCCTTTCCCATCTCTGTTGCATCTAAATAATAAAGGCCAAAAAAAAAAAGCCAGTAAAACAATAAAACATATCATAAAGGACAGTAGGATCAATAGCTGACATTCTAACTGCTCATTAACCCTCTGAATCCCAAGGATTTTGTGGTCATTTTTTGTTCCAGTCACATTTTTCACTCACTGTGTGCTCATTGTTCACTGCAGTATGAAGTCCTGCACCTCTATGGAAACGGCACAACCATGGCTAGAAGTCGAAAAAACTCAAAAATGAGTTCTATGCAGTATGACACAGTTATGATGCAATAAATAAATGATAAAAATGAAAAAAGGGCTTTTTTACATTATGTATTTTACAAAAATTACCTACTTTCATTTCAGGTACATTTTCCCAAGTTCCCATAGATTTTACCAATGCAAAAATGGAGGCACTCCGTACTCGATACTTCACTCATTTTTAATTTGTTTCCATACTTGTCTCTCTCTGTTCTGTGTCAGCGCAGCCTGCAGTTCAGCTGAAAAATCCCTGAATTTTAGCGACATGGCTGTCGTAGCTGAGGCACTAATGGCTTCATGGCTGTACTGAGGAGACTGAAAGGGATTCTGATGAAATATTACCATTTCAAGCTCAGATTTGGTGAAGTTTCCTGACTGAATGGCTATTCAAGGATATGTTGTTCAAGGACTGTCAGAAAGTTAAAAATCCCAGGATTCTTTCTGTTTTCACAGTTTCTGGCCTTGAAAAATCATCTAACTTTTGCACCGTTTTGAAAGACAGTATGTCTTTCAAACTTGCTGGTAGGTTTTGAGGTTCAGAGGGTTAGTGCATTTTTGAGAGAGTTCACAAAATTGCATTTTGTGAGCATTCAAATTCATCTTATGTTGTCTCATTGTTTGTGTATTAGTTGTGAAATCTCACTGTATTTATATTGTAAACCGTGGACTATATTTACAGTCTATGATATGAGCTGTTTGTGTTTGCAACCCTCAGGGCCATGGTATGCACGGTCACGGAGAAACAGTTCACATCCCGTTCCCTTTTGATGAGGAGGATCTGAAGGGAGGTAAGAAACTGCATATAAAACTGTAAAATCTCTTAGTAACTGATACATGCACTACCAGTCAAAAGTTTGGACACACCCTATCATTTAATGTTTTTTCTTTATTTTCATGACTATTTACATTGGAGATTCTCACTGAAGGCGTCAAAACTATGAATGAACACATATGGAATTATGTAGGAAACAGAAAGTTGTGAAATAAGTCAAAACATGTTTTATATTTTGGATTCTTCAAAATAGGCACTCTTTGTTTTAATTACTGCTTTACAAACTCTTGGCATTCTCTCCATGAGCTTCATGAGGTAGTCACCTGAAATGGATTTCCAACAGTCTTGATGGAGTTTGCAGAGATGCTGAGCACTTGTTGGCCCTTTTGTCTTCACTCTGCGGTCCATCTCATCCCAGACTGTCTAAACTGGGTTTAGGTCAGGTGACTGTGAAGACCAGGTCATCTTCATCACTCTATCACTCTCCTTCTTGGTCAAGTTGCCCTTACACAGCCTGGATGTGTTTGGGGTCTTTGTCCTGTTGAAAAATAAATGATGGTCCAGCTAAACGAAAACTGTTGGGACTGCAGGATGCTGTGGTAGTCATGCTGGTTCAGTGTGAAGTCACTTTTGAATAAATCTCCAATAGTGTCACCGGCAACGCACCCCCACACAATCACACCTCCTCCTCCATGCTTCACAGTGGGAACCATGCATGTAGAGACCATCCGTTCATCTTTTCTGCATCACACAAAGACACAGCGGGTAGAACCAAAGATCTTAAATTTGGACTCATTAGAGCACAGGTTTCCACTGGTCTAATTTCCATTCCTTGTGCTTCTTGGAACAAAACAAATATCTTCTGCTTTTTTCTTTTCCTTAGTAGTGGTTTCTTAACAGGTATTTGACCATAAAGGCCTGATTCGTGCAGTCTCTTCTGAACAGTTGATGTAGAGATGTGTCTGCTACTAGAACTCTGTGTGGCATTTATCTGGGCTCTAGTCTGAGGTGCTGTTAACTTATTATTTCTGAGACTGGTGACTCAGATGAACTTGTCCTCATCAGCAGAGGTGTTTCTTGATCTTCCTTTCCTGTGGCGGTCCTCACGTGAGCCAGTTCCATCGTAGCGATTGATGGATTTTGTGACTGCATTTTGGGATAAATTCAAAGTTTTTTCAATTTTCTGCACTGACTGACCTTCAGCTCTTAAAGTAATGATGGACTGTCGTTTGTCTTTCCTTAGCTGATTGGTTCTTGCCATAATGTTGATTCTAACAGTTGTCAAATAGGGCTATTAGCTGTGTACCAACTTGACTTCTGCACAACACAACTGATGGGCCCAACCCATTAAGAAGGAAAGAAATTCCTCAAATTAATCTTGGCAAGAACACACCTGTGAAGTAAAAACTATTTCAGGTGACGACCTCATGAAACATGAGGACATGGACATCCAAAACCTAAGATAAAGAGTAATATAATACAATTTTCTGTTTTAGCTCGATTCGCAAGCAATAGTGAAGATTCTTATTTTATGTAATCATATACAACAAAACACTGAAAACTGAATATGACACCTTATAATGAGTTTTATACGTTTCATTTGTTGGTATGTTTAACTGGGACAGAGCACATTAATAAACATTGCTGTAGATGTGCCAGAGTTACCTGAGAGGCTATGTTTCATCTGTAGTCCCTGGATGTTTATGCACTTGGCACAGACTGAGAGGCGATGGTAAATCAGGAGGAGATTTTTTTTGCTATCACAATAGTATTTTTAGAAAACTCTATTCTTTCCAAAAGCACAAAGAAAGCTCAAAACTACAGACTGAAGATTTAGAGGCATGGCAGACTTTTACCTCCCATGGCTGTTCATGTTGTAGAACAGAACCCACACCCTCCTTTGGCATTTCTAAATAGACATTTCAAAAATGGTTTGCACAACAAACTTATGACCCCAGATGTTAGATTATTTTAGGCGTTTATTGATGGAGTCGTTTATTCATGCACCCATTTCCCCCGCCTATCTGGAGTTGGGTCATAGTTACCCGCAGGCAAAGCAAGGTAGTCCAGATGCCCTCTCTCCAACAACATTTTCCAGCTCTTCCATGAGCTCCCGTAGCCAGATGAAATATATAATCTCTCCAGTATGTTCGGGGCCTACCCTGGGCTTCTCTCACCAGTCGAATGTGCCCAGAAAACCTCCAGTGAAAGACGCCCAGGAGGAATCCCGACCAAATGCCTGAACAACCTCAACTAGCTCCTTTTGGCGCAGAAGAGCAGCAGCTCTGCTCCCAGTGTCTGAGCTTTTTACCCACTCTGAAGAGGACTATGAATTTAGCTAGTGATAATTGTGTAATTGTTGAAAAGTCACATTAAACTAGTGCTTAAACAATTATTTAAAACTGTTCTCCTATTGGCTTAGAACTGCATCTTTATATAGTACTTATAAATGACACATTGAGGGGGTTAAAGTAAAATGTTTACCTCGAATAGAAAACATGCAACACTAAGGGAAAGTTACAAAAACATAATTGCTTTTACGACGCTGCTGGCACGTAGAAGAATACTATTGCATTGGAAATCAAAAAATCCACCGAAAGTATCTTTGTGGTTTAGCGACCTGACACAGTTCATACAATTAGAGAAAATAAAATATACCCTCAGGGTTTCCAGGGACAAATTCTTCTCTGTCTGGGGTCCAGTGTTGAAACATGTAAATAAACTTAAAACTGTGCCCACTTAATGACCACTCTGCGGCTATCTTACATCAATATTTGTGTTTATGATTGAATCCATGTAAACCATGTCGGGGCTAGTGCACAGCTTCAATCTTGGTGAGTCTAGGCATAGGTTTTTTTTTTGTTTTGTTTTTGCGGATGTATATATATATATATATATATATATTTTTTTTTTTTTTTAATTTACTTTTTTTACATATCCAGTTTCATCTCATTTAATCATATGTTTTTTTATGGATTGGTGTCCAACATGTTCTTGGGGGTGGGAGAAAAGTTAAAATATAAACACGGGCATTGTGATTCTTCTGTTTGTGTGATTATGTATCATACTGTTGATGCTCAATAAAAAGAAATTAAAAAAAAAAAAAAGAAGTAAAATGTTCCCTGCTTGTCTTGGATGTTCAGCATTCCCTTAGTAGCTAATATACACTAGTAATATCAATATTAATATATTGTCTGTGCCATGGTGCGTGTAAATGATTCTGACAGCCTCCGTCAGGCTGATCCTTCCTCTGCTGTTTTTGGCTTTGAGGGTTTTAACACATCAAACATCATAAGGAGGATTTGAATCCTCCGGAATCCTTTCATTTGTGAATTTGTGTGTCAGGCTTAACGGTGACATTTAAGTCTCATCCTTTTAATACGCTTGCTTTCAGAGTAGAATAACCTTTAGAAAAACAATTCAATAAATCTTGTACCGCACATATCGATAGCATTAACTGTAGAGTCTTATTCATAATTTTGAGTGACGCTTTTTAACCCGTCAGGAGGTGAAGAAGGCACTCGGTTCCAATTGGATGTGTTGTCTGTTTGCTTTCAGAGTTTTCCTTCTCCAACATGTGTGTGCACAAGGCGCTGCAGAAGCTGAAGGAGCAGGTGGATCTGGAGCACCAGTGTGGCTACATCACCATGCTCAACTCCAACAACAGGCACCGTCGCAGGCCGAGTGACAGTACTGAGTGCAGAGGTAAGGGTTAGCTAACACACCCACTCTGTTTTGACTGTGTGTGTCTGCGGCAAGATTAGTCAATGTGAGGGTTTCTCAGACAAGACATATAGTTGAATTAGCAACAATGTCCCTGCCTGTGATGGCCATTGGCGCTAATGGTGCAAATTAGATAAATATTGCTTGCAGTCCAGTTTAATTATGCTGTTTGTCTGCATAATTGTGTCCCTTATTGCGATAGCCTTTGCTAATGGACGTGGATCGAACAGCCTTAGCCTTTACCTTGAGGTTCCTGTATTGAATCTTGATATAACCAATGACGGAATTTATTTTACATGGACATTTATGCATAAAACACTACAGTTGATTTCAACAAACCTTCAGTTTTCTCCCATCAAAGGGGAAAAAAATATTTAAAATGTATGCATTAATGAAGCTTCTAACTGAAGGTTATACAAGCTGTAATCTGGTTCTGACTAGTTTCCCCAGAAACAGCATCTCAGTGGCTTAATGGTGATATGGATTTGTTGCTTCTCTTCAAGGAGACACCCATCTAGGTGGAGGCCTGGACACCAACGGCAGCACCGAGTCTTTTGAGCTTGTGACAGAAGAGAACAATGGGGACACCAAAGGAAAGACAGACAGTAGGTGTATTTTTTGATTAAAATGTCTATTTTTTTTAATAGAATATATTTAAGTCATATTTAATCAGATGTTAGTGAGTTGGAGATGGTAAACCTGTCTAAGACCGAAGTGCGAATTGCGACAAAAGCTGCACACTGCATTCAAAACCAGAATGTCCTTGTCAATGCTGTGTGTCTCATGTTGTAATTTATGACATATCCATCCCTCCTTTCCCTTGCCAATCTCTTTCTTTCAGCCCTTTCATGTGAAGATGAGTGGGTCCCTCTTGAACTGTGCTTTGGCATGCCCCTCTTCAGCTCCGAGCTGAACCGCAAAGTGTGTCGAAAGATCGCCTCACACAAACTGTGCAGCAATGAGAGGTAAAAGAATATTATTAAAAAAACACCCACTATCATCAAAAATGGAACTTTTGTTTAAAACATTGAGAGGAGTGTATATGTGGGTTGTGGCAGGTGTTACACTTAATCTTTGTTGTTGTTTCAGCCTTCAAGAGCTACTTCACTCAAGCCGAAAGCTATCGCTCAAAGTGCTGAGCTTCGTTCAGTCATTCCAGGTAAAAGCACTCTGCTGTTTCTTCAGGTTAGCACATGAGAATTCTCACTGAAAAGAAAAAAATCTTGTCTGCCAATCACCAATAGGTTCATATTTATTTAGCAGGCATGTTAAAGTCTACGTTCAGCAGTAAAAAAAATATGTGTTCTGAGTTTGTGACATTTGAAAAATCTGTCATTAGCCGCCCAATCAGTTCTGAAGGGTTAAAAAAAAATCGAATTAGATTTCGAAGTGGTGAAGAAATGAGCAGTATTCTCTGCTCTTAAATGCTTCGGGTGTGTCTGCTGAAGGTGCTGATTATCCGCTTTTACAACAACCCACATTAACTGTTCTAATGGTGGAAATGATCTGAGATTGTTTTAAACAAACCAAACAGGTTAAATGTGAAGTCCCAAATGCATTTTAAATCCAGAGTATTTCTGACACTTTGCAAGCATGGACTAACTTATTGATTGTAATACACTAAACACACAAGGCAACTTATACATATGACCAATGCACCAGATGTTTGCAGGATGGGAGGATGCATCTTTTTGTGATGAAAGTTTGTAAACCTTTCTGGTCTCCATCATCATCATGGTTCTTCACAAAATCAGTCCATGTCTTCTCCATCTGATCATTCTTTGGAAATTTGAAGAAGGTGACGGAGCTGTTCTGTAGATTCTGGCATCCAGTGAAGTCAGCTCTCGTAACGGTAGTAACTCTGAGTGTGAGAACTACTGATGCTAATGTGCAGTAGTTACTCTGCCAAGGAACGCAGCGGATTTATGTGATGATCGGCGTATGTTTGTCTGTCTGTCCATCTGTGTGTCTGTCTTTTCGCAACATTACTCAAAAATGGTCCAACGGATTTGAATGAAATTTTCAGGTAAGGTCAGAAATGACAGTTCAAGTGATTAGATTTTGGCCGTGATGCAGCTTATAGTCTGGATTCACGGAATTGTTAAAGATGTCTGTATTGTGAGATGACTGCACGGCGTCACTCTAACTGTAACAAGGAGTGAACACGACGTCAGCCGCCTGCTCACGATCACGATTGTTCTCTTACTACAGATCGACCGCTGCAGACTTATCCGTCAGAAGTCGTACAAGGAACAATTGATTAAATTTTGGGGGTGTTTCTGAATCTCATCAATTCTTGACACAAGTGACATTTAAATCACGCAATTTAGTATCTGTACCGTATATAATGTACATATGCATAACACACGCCTGTGCTTACCACAAGGTCAATTTTTATTGAAGATTTCATCTACCAGAAATGATGGAACGACTGAACAGCTTTGGCAGAGTGCTGCGGTCTGAGTCCTTTTCTTGTAGTTATAATGTTATAGTATTGGGTTGGGTCATACTAAATGTGGCTCCGTGTTCTGTCCAAAAAAAAAAAGGCTGTTCAATGATCTTACTCGTCAGTTCAGGCCTACATAGTTCAGTCATGTATCTTTAAAAACAGTCTTCTGATTGTGTGTAACTATACTGACTTTTCATTTTACTTTATTTTATTGGGTAATGAAAAATAAAACATTGTTGTTCAAAGCACAAAGTGTTCAGTGGGACGTGTTGTGACCAGAAGTTATGGGAGGAAGAAAACAAAGATGTCAGGGAACAAAGAAAACAACAATGAAAGGCAATTATCACAGTTGAATCTGAGTGCAGTTACGCAAGGGGAGGTTGTACAAGTCAGATTGAGATTTAAAAAAAAAAAAAAGCTGCTGTGTTGATTTGCAAATGATTGTGTGTGTGCAAGTATGTTGCAGCCTTTACCTGTGAGGATGAAGCTGGATAAAAAACAAGACACTGACACAGAAACCTAATGGCTGCATAAATAAAGAACAAAGGATGTGGTATCCATGTATTTCTAGTTCTAAACCTCTCTTCTGTGTGTGTTTATTCAGATACTAACTGAGCCTTGAGGACTTGTCCTCATACACTAATTTGCAGAAACATAATTTAGTGTCCGAAGGGGGCTGCATGCTTTGTGACGATGCCAGAAGCTATAAATCAGACAGGAGCCATTCTATTTTCCCGACTTTCTCCTCCCAGGGAAATGTCCCCTTGTCCCACATATCATCCTCTCTGCTTGGTGTTCTGATCTATGGCCTTTGCCCTGTGTTAGCAGGACGGCAGCCAGCCCTCCGACCTGGACAGCGGCGTGTCGAACCCTCTCAGTCAGCCCCCGGCAGAGTCCGGTGTCCCCCTGCCCGCCCTCAACCTCCTCTTCAAGGACGGGCAGCTGAGGGAATGGAGCGGGCGGGCCCCTCCTCCTCTGGACATCTCAGCCCTGCAGAAAGACCAAGCCACATAAACCACCACCACCACCAAAACTTCCACTTTCAGTCACAAGGAAACGGCATCTCAAAGGACAGGACCACCCTCTTTTGCAGCGTCACGTTACACTGAGGGAATTCTTATTTGTGGTCCTGCATCTTCATATCCGATCACAATGAAATGCCCTCGTTCATAACTCCACCTTCTTGTCCGTCAGTATCCGGTCATGGGAAGATTTAACCCCATCTGCACTTTGTATTTACCTACTGTATGAGGAATCATCCTTGGCAACACTAGTTACAACCCCATTTTGCTGTTTCCCCCCTCCGTGATTCCTCGTATTCGTAGCAACGCAGTGTTATCTGTTGGAGTGGTGCTATTATCACGATGTATAACAGTGATGCAGGTAAACAGCATTGAACCTGGAAAACGATTTAACTGGAAACACAAGCGTTGTTTCCCACCGACTACCCCTCCCTCACCCACACCCTCACCTTCCAATCGATGGATGTTTTGTGATCCTTGAGAGCAGAGTGTAAAGTGGTTGATATTGTATAGATGTTCTAAAACTGACCCACAAAATAAACATTGAAGTGTTGAACAGACTTCTTCAGGAATCATTTGACAATATGCATATTCTAGGACCAAGTCTTTGGACCTCCCAGGTTGAGTTCTGATACAAACCCCTGCTGCCTCCCTGTGTTGTCTCATGTTCAGTGATCCAATGCATGATACTGTTGCACAACTCGTACCATAAAAATACTTTTCCTCTTAACTTGTAATCAATATCGGGGGGCATTTATTGTTTGCACTGTGCAGGATTCTGCCGAACTTGTGGATGAAGTGACGTCATGTAATAATTTTTTTAAATGTTGGACCATTTTACAGTACGCACATGATTTTAGAGCTCACGTTTATCAGAAGGAAGTGTTTCCTTATGGAAACTTTGACGGGTTCAAAATTAACTGGGCATCTTGAGAAACTGCATTTTTTTTAAATCATTTGTTATCATTCTTTCTCAGCAAAAAACACCAAAGACCATTTTTTTCTCTTTTTAAAGAGTTTTTAACTTCTTTTTACTCTTGTTACTTTTATTTTGTTGCCTTATTATTGTAGGCCAATCATAAACAACCAGGCCTGGAACTAATCTGCTTGTTTGATTTGCTTAGTTTAGTAACATTTTTATCTTTAAGTTTTGCAGTTTTTTTGTGATGTCTGTGCATTTGATTGAGTGCATATAACTAGTAAAACACTGCGTCACAAACGAGCCACTGCCACCCCTGTTCAAGAATTTGATAAGCTCAACAAAGCGTGTCAAATTCAATACAACGGGAACGGTTAGATCTGCGCTTGACCCAACTCTGTAGCCGCTGTTGCCTGCCAGTATCTCTCTCTGGATCGACTCCAGCTTGTATGCAGTGCAGTGCACTCTTGGCCAGCCCACCGCTCTCTCCAAGGGATTCTGCTTACACTATGTTTTGAAAAAATGGGGTTTGTAGTCTAGAGAGAAGGCAACTTTGCTGTGAAGGCTGTCGCAGACCCCAGGGATGGAAATGCTAATGCTTTGCCCAGCTTCTCAGAGTGTGATGGCCCAAAAAGTGTCTGAAGCCTGTCATGAATTTTCAGTGTGGCTCTGAGAATATAGAGTGCTTTTTATTCCATTTAAAATGGAAACCCAGTTTGTACAGATTTCTTTTTGAAGGAATCTGTCTTCTGCAGTTTTTGACCCACTTGTGGTAGTTGTTTCTAATAACGTGATGCTGAAATAGAAAAAAAAAAAAAGAGACTAACATGAGGTCCCGTTGAAGCATGATGACTGTGTAGAAACTGTTGTGTGTATGTTGTGTATGCGTGTGTATTGTACACCTCACTGGTGTGTTTTCATACACGCCTACCTTTCACAATAAGAGTTCCCTCCCGATCCTGCCCGTCTGTTCTCTAATTGCAGTTACTCAGTCCTCCTCCATCCTTCCCCGGGCATACATCCACCACAGTGTTTAAAATGCTAGTTTTATATGTCAGCCTATATTTTAGGAGATCTTTGTTGTAGCTTGTTTAATGGGACTGTGAATATCATTGAGTTAATAATGATGATGCTCTTGTAATTAAATGGGTTAAAAAAAAAAGAAGAAAGTGACATTCCTTCACCATGCCCTTCCTCCATCCTTCCTCCATCTTCTCCAGATACATATTATTACAAATAAATATGTAAAAAGTATATGAAAATATAAATAAATATGTAATAAGAGCAAACTCTTTTTCCTCCCTGAAAATCTCTTGTCTGTTTTCTTTCCTGATCCATACTTGTGGAGGTTTTGAATCATTGTTTCCACTCTGTAATGGCTCTGACTTGTAGCCAATCACATTACACGACAGTAAGCCGCTAGATGTTTTCCTCGCCAGGTGGAACAGATGGTGCACAAGACGCAGCGCTCCGGATGCTCTGTCCATCTGCCTCACATATACACTTGTTCAACTATCCTTGTAGATTTATATGGACTCTGAGCTAAAAAAAACAAAAACCCCACAAATGTACGATATGTGGCTGTGAAGCCTTCGAAAGCATATTTTCAGAGGCTTCACACACTTTTTTTTGTTTGTGGGGAAGATTAAGGTGTCAGTCTATGTCTGGCTGTGCCCTCACCGGACAGGTGGAGCCCTGCCTAATTGACTATGTCTCCCAGGCCTCCCTGCTCCAGTAATTTCCCAGCGCCACAAATTACAGTGTGTTACCGGGGGGCACCAGGGGCGTAAACTGGGTCACGCCACCCGAGGATAGGAAGCTCCAAGAAGCGGTCAAATGGGCTGCGTGTCACCACTCTAACAGTCTATTTCTTTCCTTGCACCTTCGGCGTGCACCGATATAAAACCCCTTGCTCTGAAAAGGTGTAATACATCTGCTGAATTCACTCTGCGCATTTGTTATTTTTGACTCCTATCATATGCATTGTCAAACTGGGACTGCTGGAGGGCTTCATGCTGAAATAGGAGGAAAGCTGGGAAGAGAAGAAAGGGGGGGGGGGGGAACCCCACATTGTGCACATTCTCAGTACGTGCATAAACTTGAGCCAAAACTGATAAAAAAGGACAGTGAATGGTGAAATGATAGCGGCCTCTTGCACAACGCATTCTTCTGCTTTATCATCTTTACATCATTTCAAGTGAGACTAGAAGTAGATAATCTTCCTTTGAATCGTGTTGCATCATTATCGGGTCAGTTCATGATGCTAGTTTATCTCTCCTGGTGCCGGCAGCCTCAGATGCCTTTTGTGTTGAACTTACCTGCTGTCTGAGGCGCCTTAGAAGTAGTCCAAAGAAAAGAAGATAAAAGGAAAAAACAAATCTATTTGAGCACGTCTGCAACATATTTCATGTTGATACAGTGAACGGCTTTCGAGAAATTTCACTCAGAACTGCAAATATGAGTGTTGTGGTGTCGTGAGAGGAAAAACAAATTCCATTTGAAGTAAATTACATAATTCATTGGCCAAATTAAAAATGTAACCTGCTGCTGGTGTTGCTGAGAACCCCTCAAAAAAGGTAAAAACAACGGGTTGGATGAGGGATAAAACATTTATTGATCCTGTCTTACCTGTAGTCATAAATGTTGCAGTGTATTTCTCATGTTCATACCCACAAGAGCCTTCTAATATGATTTTCTCCACCCCTAAAATGGACCATACCATTTCTAAAAGATAAATATCTAACATTTAGATGTCTAGAAACAACTGGACTAGTGTTATATTTTTGTTGGCTTGTGTCCCTGCATTATTTCAAATGTTTCCAACAATGTTTGAATCAGTTTAATTTTGTATGCTGTCAATGACATCATGCCTCCTGTACCTGCTGCATTCAGTGAGAGAGTGCAGAAAAAATGGATTAAGTTCATTGTATAACTTTAACTATGGTATATGTATGGGTAGTTTACACATCCAGTTATATAAAATGTGAAAATAAGTGACTTTAACACATTATGTTAATGGTGGCAGCAAGTCACATGATCCAGCACTTGTCTATGGTGTATTCAAGCTATGTTGTTTTGCTTTTGGATTCATTGAGAAACCCGCTTGTCATTTTTCAATTTGCACATCATTTCCTTACCTTCTCTTGTTGTTGAGGTGCAAACCAAGAAGGTGGGAAAGAAACATGAGGAGGGAGGAGCTGAAGTAAAGGATCTACAGTGTGGAAGTTGGATTGTATTATTAAAACAAATCTAGATTATGGGTCCAATACTTCTAACATGTTAGTAACACGTCTGACTTCCTCGCTGCCATGTTGCCAGTGTCTTTGGTTGGTTGTGAGGGTCTGTACTTCATTGAGTTGCTATTGTTGGTTTTGTGAGTCCGATTTGTTGGCAGTTTTTCTCTAGAGCACTTTGTTGGTGACCTCTGACTACTAAAGCGGTATGGAGCCCATGAACTGGTGTAATGGATTGGATTCATCATCATTTGCAGACTGCAGACGGTCTGTTAAACGAGCAAGATGCCATAGTGATTGGAAGACTTCAGTTCACTGAAGCATGCGCCGATGCTGCTCTGTTTTCTTTACGCCCTTTAGAAAAAGTTGACCTCGCCGTTTATTGTATACATTATACAGGTTCATCCATTCTTTCAAGTCAAATCAAACTGTATTTGTCACATACACAGCTGTACAGAGTACAATTTATAGTGAACTGTTTTGTGTTCCTGACACAGGAAAACACAAGGGCACCCAAAACAAAGAGCTGGGTAGATATATAAACAATAAATACAGAAAAGATGTAACAATATTTACAACCTGCAGTATATATCTGTACCATAGACACTTCACCCTGCAGAGGGTCATAGGGGCTATGCTAGCTCACATTAGGACAGAGGTGTGGTACCTGGATGACTGTGGCTCAGGTGGTAGAGTTTGTTGACCAATTGCAAAGTTGGCAGTTGTATTCCTAGACCCCTCTGCATGCCAGAGTGTCCTTGGGCAAAACCCTGAACCCAAAGTTGCTCCTGAAGGCAGGTGAGTACCTTTCATGGCAGCTCTGCCACCACTGGTGTAGAGGTGTCAGTGTGAATTAGAGAATGGGAAACACTGTGTAGCATTTTGAGTATCACCAAGATGGAAAAACACTGTAAAACTCTAAGTGCAGACCATTTACAGTTAATTTAGAATTATATATTTCCCTTCATGAATGTCTTTGGACCAGAGAAGGAAACCAGAACATTGTACATTTTCACTCTGAGGTTGTTCGATAGTTCATCATCCCGTCTTGACCTGAAAACCTGCATAAAGAAATCCGCTTTGAACCTTTTGACCCTGGCTCAATCTTACCTACAAGGGAAAGCATTCAATCTGGATTATGCAGGGTTTCAGAGAAATAACAGAGTGTGATCCTATGCAGCTCCAAGAAAGCTCATTCTCTTAATTAACCTGATAGTCTTAAGGAATGCTGCCCAAAGGCCTCACTGCTAATCTGTTGAGTCTGTTGTGTCAATCGAGGCCTCTCTGCCTGTATAAACTGTATAAACTGCTGTACTGGATTACTTTGCAGCTGTAATCAGTCCTTCCAGTGGGCATCCAGCTCTGCACTGAGGTCAAACTCAGGCTCAGCCGCTCTACAAACGTTTGTCTGTCTCTCCTCTTCATGGATTGAGTTCTTTTACAGCCTGTCAGACATGCTCACATCCCTCAGCATCTTCCCCCCTCTCACTCACAGCCATGCTATTTCCAGGACAGGTGTTTTCACACAGGCGCTGCAGCAGCGTGTGCCATTTTGGGACACACTGAGCACATTCCCCTTGCCTTTGGGATACAGTGGTGAGAAAATAGCCCATAACCGAGAGCGAGTCTAGGCAGGCCACGAGCCACTACAAACGTAATGGAGACATTAGGTCCCACCAGGAGATGGAGAGTGAGCAAATGATTGTGCAGCTTCAGTTCACACAAGGACAGACAGGTGGTCAAAACAGTAAAAATATCCACAGATGCTGAACCCCCTCACTGTCCTCTTCACTGTGGAGCTCTGTCATTTGGAACAGGACAGCACTCGTCTATTTTGGATGCATCCATCCACGGTGTAATTTGTCTGTTTTTCTGCCCAGTAAACAAACTAAATATATAGAAGGTAGTGTGAAAAAAACCCTTCATAACACTGTATTTATTTTACAAATATATGTAGACTGTCAATACAATATATGCAGAATAAACAGGCTTCAGGCAACAATATAGAACTTTTGTTATTAGAAATCTAAATGTGAAATCCTGAAAATGGGCTATCTTCTGACACAACCAGAGGATTTAGTTGCTTCAGAGCAGATGCCTCTTCGAAGAATCTTACCCCATGAGCCAATAGAATATATATTTATATTTTTACCCATAAAAATAACTCTTAATTGTAAATTTGGACATTCCTCTTACTTTAACTGCAACATGGATGTTACACACAGAAATATTTTTGATATTTCTTCAAAAACTTTTTGATTTTTGACAATATTTTTAAAAAAAGTTCTAACTTTACTGTAGCTTTAAAATAATCGACATTTAAATGCCTAAAAATAGCAATGTCAAATCATTAATCAGCAGGAATACATCAATGATTCTACTCTTACACCTTCTCATACTGCACTTTCTGTGTTGTTTTCAGTGCAGACTAATGGAAAATCCTCCTTATGACCAATGTAAACAAAAATGTATATATAGCATATTTATGTGTATTTCTGATTTTATCTGCCTTTTTCTGCACGTACAGCATTTTGCTTTAATCTGTGGTTGCTTTAAGTGCTATATAAATAAAATTGGATTGGATTGGAAATATGAATGCTCCCATATAAAAACACAGATGCTGATTTTATATTGTCAAAATATTCCATTAACACATCTCCACCATTTCTTTTGAGTTTGATAGACCAGTAAAATGATTTCACTGCTGTTTATTAAAGATCAGCAAGGCCACTATCATCAACCACCTGAAACAAAAATGATCTGCTGCTCAAAAGGGGAGTTAAAGCGCTAAACTTACTTTTGTGCTTATATTCAACTTCACTCAAAGCCTGCCTATGCATGAAATTAAAAAAAATGTGTGATAATAGCTGTTGAGACAAAAATATCACTTTATTCGTTTATTTTGAAACAGCCTTTAAATATTCTCATCTGTAGTGCTCGGAGGCGGGTGTTAAAGGTGCACTGGTGAAATTTACGCGCACTACCGCTTTAAATGCGAAGCTGCGTGCGGCTAGAGAGAGTCGCTGTTGATGCCGAGCCACAGATCAGCCTGGAGTAGTTGCACTGTGCGCAGTCTGCGAGGCGTCTATCAGGACGGAAGACGAGTTGCTCTGCGGTGTGGGTGAACACACGGCAGCGCGTCCCGTGTGTCGAGGATTTGGATTTCAGTTTGCGGTTTCGTGTTTTAACAGCCGGCGGACGGAACTTTACGCAGGAGGGAAACAGCAGGTGAGGCTACACCTGCGGGATATTTCTGCTCGCTGAATCTGAGACCAGTTCGTCCTCCCTGCTCCACTTGTTGATGGGAAACTAAGAGGCCATCGCAACGTTCGCGGAAAAAGAAGATATTCGTATGCGTAATTTGGATAAAACCGCGTCCGAGTGCGGGGAGGAGGAAGTTTCGCCCTGTGCGGCTCTGTGGCAGATGGTGGTGATGTTTGGCGACCGGTAACAGGCTCTCGGCATCAGATCGTATTACACAAGCTGCCACCGGGTGCGCAGCGGCATGGGGAACCAGATGGACAGGCTGTCACATTTAAGTTACGCAGAAGTTCCCACGGTGGACCCGAACGGCGTGGACACGGAGGACGGCCCGCGGATCGGCGTTTCGTACATATTTTCCAACGACGACGACGAGCTGGAGGACGGATGCGCGGTCGATGGCACCGACAAAGACCCGAATCAGGAAGAGAAGCAGTACGACCAGCGCGACGAGGTGGAGTGCGCCGTGTACAATAGAGACGAATGCATTTACGAGAAGAGCGCAAAGTCGGCCAGCCTGGAGGTTTACTCTCCGGAGAACCTGCTGAACAAATGCAAAGCGGGAGACTTGGTGGAGTTCGTGGCCACGGGGCAGTACCCGCACTGGGCCGTGTACGTGGGCGACTTCCAGGTGGTTCACCTGCACAGAGCCGAGGTGAAAAACAGCTTCCTGACGGACGCCAGCCAAGGCAGGAGGTGTCGGATCGTGAACGACTTGTACAAATTCAAAGCGCTGGGCTCGGACATGGTGGTGCAGAACGCCATGGAGCAGGTGGGCTTGAAGGACCGAGAGCTGAGCTGGAGGAACTCCGAGTGCTTTGCAGCCTGGTGCAGGTTCGGCAAGAGGGAGTTCAAAATGGGTGGCGAGATACGGATTGGCAAGCAGCCGTACAGGTTGAAAATCTTCATGTCGGACAAACACTCGCACGTGCTGGAGTTTCAGAGTTTGGAGGACATGATCATGGAGAAGCGCAGGAACGATCACCTGGGGAGGACGGCCGTGCTGCAGGAGCTGGCTGCTCATTTCAGCAGCGTGGAGGAGATCAAAAGTAGTGATCCCGGAGCTGAATGATGTCCGCCCTCTCATGCTCTGCTACATAACTGCTTTGCGACGACTAGAGTAGCCTTTACTGAACATAATCTGTCCGCCTTTAATCTATAGCAAAAGCCTTCACTCTTTTAGTTTCAACTGGAGCTACTTCACTTCTGGATTTCTGGTCTAGTTCATGACAATTTTATTGCCTTAAAGTCCTCAACATCCTCTGTTGCTCAATGGCCTTTCAGTTACATGAGATAAATTGATTAAATCTGTAGCTCCAGACAGAAGCCCCACAGAATGTATAGTTTTCTAAAAAAAAAAAAAAAAAGCTTTACACATCTGTCTTAAGCTGTTTCTGTACTTGGAGAGAATGTTTCTTTTATTTAAAGCGTGTTGATCTTTGTGTGGTTCGCCCAGACAGCAGCGAGTCTGAGCTGCTGACTGGATACAAGCAGGACTGTTTCTGCCTTTAAGGGTAATTCTCACACCAGCACATCTGAAGGAAAATGTTGTGTCTGTGCTGCACCGATCAGTCTGTGTTCACTGTATCCGAAGTTTAAGTAAACCATGAATCACTGTCTGTTTCTGAAATGAGTCTTGTTCTCCATGCTGTTGGAGCTGATGAGCTCCTGGAACAAACATCCATCCATTAGCGGGGGGCGGGGGGGCGGGGGTTGGAGCACGTCCCAGCTCACACAGGGTTCATCCAGGACAGGTCTCCAGTCCATCACAGGGCCAACACAACTACAACTCCCTCTCACACCTACAGCCAATTTAGAATCACCAATTAACCTGCCCCGTTGCTTTATTTTAGCTGATATTGAGCGTATGTGCTGCACATTTCGAGAACTCCTTGTGCCTCGTGAGTTTAATTTACTGAGTTTAAAGAGATAATTGTTCAATCTGCCACAGAAGAAGCTCTTCTAGACTTATCAAAAAACATTTTTTTTTGCTCTTGAGAGCTTCATTTCTCCAATGTATGTTTATACGTGTTGTACATTCCTCAGTCAAAAGCTCATGACTCAAACCCGAAGTTATAGTCATTAAAAAGTGCCTGTTATGTTAAAGTAAGTAGTCGTTGAAAATCTTTCTTTGTCTTTCTGTCAGTTTTAGCTAAAGATTCATCCATTTTTCTGATTTGAAAAGCAAACAGTTTTTTAAGTAGACCTTAAACCAAATTCTATTAATGGCTAATAAATAATTTATTAATGTTTGTATAAGCCAGAACAGTTTTGGGGTCAGAAGGCTGAGAAGAATTCCTGTGTCTGATTTAATGATATGACTGCTAACCTTGCGGAAAGAAAATGTGGACCGAAATCTTTTCCTTCTTCTTTTTCTACAACGTATTAGGCTTTTATTGATGTATTACTAATGCCATGGGGCATTACAAGAAGAAAGGCAGCTCGACTTTATTGTTACCAAATAGAAAAGAAACATCAGTCAATTGGGAATTCCAGAAATCTACTTTATGGATTTGTAAAAATGAATAAATAATCACTTAAAATAAAAAAAAAACTTACAAAGGCACAGGTGGAAATTTTTACTGTTTGTCTTGCAAATGTGCACAATTTAGAGGTTTTTATGTGCTAGCTTTGCATTTCATCTAGGTGTTTTGGCTCACTTTTAATAGAGGTGTCACCATGGTAACCTAAGCTGCAGGGATAATCTGCTCGAGCTGCACCAGTTCAGACTATCAAAATGTATAATGCCTGCTTCCTCATTAATCAACTCCCTGCTAAAATAGTGGCACAATTTGTGATGATTTCAGGAGCCAGCAGCTGGAGAGGGAGTACAAAAAGTGCTCTGGGATTAATAATTAACAAAAGGTGCCTGAAGCGACGTTTTATTTTTTACAAAGGACCCAGAAGTACTACTCGTGGCCCTGCCCACAGAACCCACACATGGGCAGCAGGGATGAATAGGATGTGTTGGATGAAAAACTTTTTACCGAACAACATAGTCACTCCTCCATTGTCATTTGTTGGAGCTACAGTGAATATTTGCAGCATTTTTAGACCATCTGTCCACTTTCGTATTAAACTGGGCCTCCAAAACAAATAGCAGGTGGCACGTTGACCATAATATTAAAAAACTAAATTTGTTTTCGCATATAAAATCCACTGCGTAGTTTTTGTGGGCTTCCAGACAGTAAACTGTTTTTACTACAATGATGGAGCATTATTGTATGTTTTTTACAACCTCAATGTGATGATACAACTTTGCATCAATGGAAAGAGTTCTGCTTGTGCCACACTTATTTGTTGTCGTTGTAGTTGGACGTGCCCGGATTCTGCAGTTTTGTCCCAGTAAGCCTCGGCATCAGAAACAGTTACTCCTAGCTGTTATTTTCTTTGTTTTGCATTTATTAATTTATTCTAATAGTTTATTATTCCTGAGAGAACTGAGATGTTGCTCCAAGGTAAACATTGATTTCCAACACGGAGCTTGCTTCTTATGTAAGCTGTAACAAGACACAAACAAAAGCAAACCTTTTCACTTCACCCACAAAGAAATAAAGTTTACTGTGCCCAAACTGATGTGGTGAGATGGAGCATTGGGGCTACTGGAGGTAAATGTCGACCCTTGGCAAGGATGTGGTAGAACTGCTTCCTGCACATCTCTCTGGGTTCACTTCTTTATGCCTCAGAAAGTTTTTAAACTGCCATCACCTTTTTCTTAATGCGAAACGACTGAATTTTGCTCTGACATGCTGGAGATACAGTGAAGTTTTCAACCTGTAGCTGTCTGACTGACACATTCGAATAAGTTGGATTTATTAAACTTGAAATGAAATGTGACAGTCTGTCAAATGTATTAATATACCTCCATAATCACCACAGGGAACAGACTGACTAAAATTGTTGCTACATATGGTACAAATTGACCACGCTGGGAGACGTCTGGGTCTGTAGGATCCATGTGCTGCCTGCAGGTTGCTTTCATGTTCGTTACAGCTCTGTAATCAAATTAGGACACGGTAAAGTCTCCTTAGGGTCTTGTCAAGCTCAGCCTTTTCCTGAGTATATTAGACACGTTTATATTGAACCAAGAGTCATTTAACAAGACAGGAGTGCATCTGTGCAGATGTTACTGCTGTAGCTGCAAAGGCAGAATATCCTCTGGTGTGTAAATGATGGAACAGCCTTCATGTGAGTTGTAATGCAGATAGCTCCACTCTAAATTACAGCTCCTGGTTGCTGTGATGTTTAATGGACTGCACAGGGGATGCGTTTGACAAGGAGGAGGCTATAGGTGCCTTGCTTTGTGAGGAGTTTTTCCTGCTTTTGTTTGTCACTTCAGCTTCTGGATACAATAATGCGAGGTTTGCCAGAGTTTTTAGCTCCTAAAAATGAAGCAATGTCTGGACTGTAGTCTCACTGTGGCGCTATGCAGAGCTTTTCCTCACAGTTTAATTTGAAGGAAGGAACAAGTGGAAACATATCCAACATTTCTGTTCATAATTGAAGTCTGTCTCCAGTCTTGAATTAACACCTAAAAATTAATCTGTCTATCAAAGTCACACAATTAGAATGTTTCCCAAGAAAACAATCACTTAAATCCTTAAAAATGCTTAAATGTGACATAAAGTTGTAATATTGGAGTAATGCAACCATAAATGTTTGAACTTAGAACTGATTCTGAAGACGAATAATAATACAGAAAGTTTTTCTTAAGCTTGTTATGCTTGAAACCCTGGAAGTCTGAAGACAAAGACAATCATCAAACACTAAGACTGTAATCAGTACATTATCAGTAGTGTTATTTTGATCATGATGTGTCTTCTAACATATAAAAAATATCATTAGGATATGTTAATAAGGTAAAAAAAAGAATATTTCTTTTGCCAGAGGGGCTCTTTAACCCCTTGACACCTATTGTCATGCATTCGCTTCATACCACTTTCATTCAGGCTGCAGCTGGGATATCGTATCCATTCCCCCAATGCCTGTTTGTGCATATTCAATACGTACCTAGGAACCTTTTTGCAAGCACTGGTTTCTCGTAGGACCAGTCAGAGTGGGACGTAATTATTATATCTGTTATTATTATTATATATCTATTCTATGTGTAATAGATAAATGAACAATCTCCACTCATTTTAGCATCAGCTAGAAAGCAAAAACACACAAAAACAATGTTTTTTACTTAATTATGAATAAATTCTGTCACAGTTTCAATCTATTTCCAATAGAATGACACTACCGGTTTCTAGAAGGGATAATGTGTGTTGAAAGAAGAAGGAAGAGGGCAGGTTGGTGCTCAGAAATACAGAAAAAATCAAGAAACTGATTAGTTTGGGAGCAAGTAAAAAAAACATCCCAAAGTAGTTTTTACTTTTGTTATAAAGAGAAGTTTCATAGGTCATAAGTTTGGACTTTGAGGCTGGTTTTTCCTATAGTTTGTACAATGTGTCAGCCAGCACTCCAAGATTTACTGTGAACAGTTTCAAATGCCACCTGAAATCATTATACAGAACAGCTTTCACTGTAAATTGTCTTACTATGGTTGTGGGTCTTTTTATTTCTTAGATATGCACTTTGTCAATACAATATGTTCATTTTAACTGTTCCTTGTAGTATATTGCTGCTGGCCATGAATGCTCAAGTCCTTGTGATGCTTGGATTTGCTACTGGCTCCTCCTCAACCTCTAAATTAATATCACCAAATGTATTTATCTTTATATCTCCTCTGTTTGCAGTAGATGGGAATAAGTCTGACTGCTCTTACAGTGAAGCAGCAGTCATCCAGCATTAACTGTCTCTTTGGCCCCTTTCTCTTGATGGCATGTGAAAGCTCGGACATAGCAGAAGCAACCCAATTATAATCAACTGTCAGCGCTCACCTACAGGTTCCTCCGCCTGCTTCTGCTGCCGTGTAGGTTCGGCTTCTGCAAAGACACTGATGGATTGATGAAATTAGCTGAATTATAGGAGCAACGCAGGAGTTCTTGCACCAAAATCTGACATGTTTGTTGTCAGTATACAGTGGATGAGGAATATAACGCAGCATTTTCAGAAGCAGATGTGTTTTCATAAATATAGCCTATTGTTAGCTGCATGCTGATTCACATTAATGCCTTAATAAACAGCGGTTCAAGTCCTTGGTTGCTCTCATTGTGACCAAACAGAGATTTAAATAAAAAAAGAAGTGCTTTTTTCAATATGTTATCAAACAGGTGCTAACAAAAGACCAAGAACATCATTAGAAACCATATAATGCTTAAGATGTTTTTTATTTTCTTCACAAAAAGCTCCAAAAAGCTTTCAACTCAAGGACTCTTCACTGTGTTTGATTCATATTTAGTGTTTTTTTTCTGTGTTAGTTCAGCTAAAGAGTATTATAGTGCAACCTAATTTGCAACAGCATCTGCATGTTGAATTAAACGCAATGCCAGCTGGGGGATATTTTCTATAAACACTACAAGGAAGTTTGATATTATTCTCTTCCCATTATCGTCATAAAAGCTGTTATTGAAGGTGTCAGTAGAATGTTCATTGCATTCGTTTTTCTGCCTGAATGTCTCATCTTGGAATATCCGCTCATTACTTTTTATGGTAATGTTAGACACTCACAGCACTTGCTTAAGGTTAAGGCTGTTAAGATCGTTGTCTTGGTTAAATTGGGAAAACAATTCAGATGGGTAATTTCGATGACACAGAGTTGCACAGTGAGGCAAGGCGATGCTGTCATTTTCCATTTATAACACGAAGCCTGTGGCCCCACAAATATTCCTGACACTGTTACCAGGCAAAGAAAAAATCTCACTTAAAGGACAAGTTTGCATAAAACTAAGCTAGAAAATAAATTTGTCATTTCCCCAAGATGCCAATTTACTTTTGAAATGATGAACAAAACAACAAAAATAGAATCAGTTAGAAGATATAACAGAAGCTGGAAAACTGTGGTTTCGCTGCTGCAAAATAAATGTTGTGACCCTCTGGCTGAATTACAGTAAAATTAATTCCTTTACAGCAGTAGAAAGTTAAAAGTAAAAGGTACTTTTAAAAGGTATTAAAAGTCAATTGATCAGGGCCTCCAACTGAAAAGAAAATAAACGGAAAAGACCAACAGAAACCCCAGTATACAGCACCACGGGGAGTCCTGCTTGGGTTTCTCTCCCAACAAGTAATTAAGTGCGTATAAGCTCATTAGAAAGTTTACACTGCAGGTGGACACTAAAACCCTCGTGTCTGTTTTAGCAATCGAGTCCTGCTTTCTTTGTGGCATGACCTGTCTGGACAAACAGAGAGGATGATGGGAAAAGATTGGTTGATTGCACCTGCCATGCTGAGAGTGAGTAATAACCAGCCCCAGTGGCAACACGGCCGCTCTCTGTGTGTTAGAATCATGCCAGGAAATCTCCTCAGTGCCTCAAGGACATTTATTACAGTGTGATGTCATACTTGAAAGACTACTGGGGTGGGGGGGACTAAACATCAAGCTTTGGCCCAAAAAAGTTGCTGCAAAACAAGATGATTAATCACTGGCGCGGTGACTAATGGGAAATTTGAAGGGCCGTCGTTCTGAGATGAATCCAATGTACGATTCCGAGCTGAGTGACCTGTGATGAAGAGCAGCCAAGTTGGCCATCAGCAGCAATTAGTGGATAGCAGTAACAGCTAAGATATAATGTGACTATAGTACAAATATGGAAAAGTGGGTAAGTGTATGATTTAATGCTGTAATGTCAGCAATATCTATTTTAAATATGCAAATGATAGCTACTGTTAAGCTTGATTTATACTCCTCTACCTTCACATGTGGTCTCCTACTGTCCGCCTTGTTCTCCCATCACACCACCAAACTACTAGTTAGCTGTGGGGCTTCTATGCCGCTCTGTTGAGGTTCTTCATCTTCCTCAAGCAATAGCAGCTAAAACAGAGTTGAAGCTGATAAATATTGAACAGCAATTAGTTTTACCAAAATCAATGCAATGCCGAAAAGGCAGAAGAAGCTGGAACCAAGCTATGAAAAGAAGAAAACAGCATTTGGCTACACTGGCAGATCACAGGCTCTTGCATTTGCATTCTGAGCAAGTCAGATACGATTACAGCCTATTACATGTAAGACTTTTCCACACAGAAGCATCATGTTCATGTGAGTCAATTTATCGTGTTTATGCAGCATATTACTTCTTCTGTGTTGACAAGATGTGTAGTTATATTTCTAGACAGCTGCACATCAGATTATTGTGTAGGATGTGCAGCTATGCCCATAGGCTTCAAAAAGGGATAGACAAACACTCTGTAAAGAGTGTTTGGTTTTTCTGAAAAGTACCTTTGAAGCTCTCTGTGGTGTCTCTGGTTGTTGCTATCTTCCTAACTCCCAGTTAATCAAGAAATGAGCAATGATTCAAAACAGCTGCACACTTAATTTTGTATAATTTTAAGCCTTAATATAATTTAAACAGGTGAGTTGCATTAAAATTCAACCCTGTACAGTTGTCACAGACAGGGAAATAAGCTATAGAGACCATGACTATTTTTTGTAAAGACTGTAAACATGTTCATTTCTGGTGTAAAGTTGGGCTTTTTAACGTGGGGTTCCATGGGGAATAACTCACCTTTAAAGAAAACCTCAAGTGGACATTTGAGGAACTGCAACTTCATTTTTTTTTTTTGCCCCAGAGATTGCATGAGGCTACGCTGTACTTGCAGTGTTCGTCTGACTCACCAAATGTAGACTTCAGGTATTAGCCATCCCCTCTGCTATCTGCATTCTGTTGCTTTTAAAATCACCTTCACTAAGGGAACCAATAACAACAGACTCTGAGCTAACAAACTGTATGTTGACAATGGCAAAGCTGAGGATTTGGATATAGCAATAAGTCAGACCAGCTTGTTTCTTGTTTTGTTTTTCATTAGCCATTTTGATGGCAATTCTCAAGTAAAAAAATGCTGACAAGCCAGAGCATTTTGTTCCCCTGCAGAATGATGAGGAGGTGCAACCAGACTCAGAACCTTCCTCCTCTCCTTCTTCGACCAACAGTAACCCGATTTCCACCAGCGCCCTGCGGGTCAACAGCACCCATGGTGGTCGTTGTGAAGAAGAAGAAGCCTTTATTTATCACAAATCCATTTTTACAGCACTGCATATCCCAATTGGGGTCAGAGCGCAGGGTCAGCTATGGTGCAGTGCCCCTGGAGCAGGCAGGGTTGAGGGCCTTGCTCAAGGGCCCGACAGTGGCTACATTGGGGTGTGAATCTCTGACCTTCTGATCAGTAGTCCGGAAACCTTCCCGTTGTGCCACCACTGCCCTGAACTGATCTGGTCTGGAAGTTTTAGGATTGATTCCTATATTTGAGTTGATGTAGGTTTTACATCAGATTCCCTCCCTGACACAACCCTCTGCATTAATTCAGACTGGGACTGACACACTGTCTTGTGCCCCCTTGAGGCTGCCTTAGACTCTGTGAAACTACAACTACAGAAATATAAATCAAGCTTCAGCCAACATTAGCTGCTGGTCATCCTTAGACCAAGTAAGTCCCCAAGTAGCAGCAAAACTAAAAAGTATATTCAAGTGAGCAATGGAGCGTTGGATATTGCTCATGAATTCAGCTTTTTATTTCCTCTAATTCTTTTTTTAAAAACTTAAATCCTCACTTTATAGCTGTATTCCATCAAAATTCACTAAAATTTGTCCAAGGTTGTCTGCAGCAAAAAACACTTCAGTTTGTGCTTATCTCATTTAGTTTTTCCATCACTGGAAACACTGTTTTCCAAAAATATTGCCAGGAGCTGAGATCATGTGGTTTGAGATGCAGAAGAGGCAGGTGGCTCCATTGTCTGTTTGGGCTTTGTTTCTTTCTGCTGCTGCTGTGCTGGTCTTTCCCATGGCAGCGCTCGCAGGCTGTGGTTGTTTGAACCGGTCATTTGGAGATGACAGGGCTTTGTGTTTGCTGGGGGGCACCCAAGTCATATTTATTGAGTTGTTTCAAACGCTCCCAACAGGCTTCAGGGTAATTTGCATCAGCTAAGTAAACACACGCTATTACAGTCATGCTTGTGAGGCATTACGCAACCAGGTTTACTAAAGCTGCACTGCTTTGATCTGTAGTGTTTGACGATCTAATACATCTCTATCACATGTCCTCATGGCAGTTTACTGTGCACCCATATATATTCCTTTATGCTATGGAGCTAAAGAAAAAAAATCACTTTGCTACGTGATGTGAGGCTGGAAATTCAAAAGCAAATTTGCATACTGTAACCCAACAGTAGAGTCTCCTCTGTGTTAACGCACCATTAAGCCACTAAATTGGAGGACACAAGAGCAGAGTGTGTGAGTCAAAGGACTTGGAAACCCAACAGTTTTACCTTATCACTCCCTTATCTGTTTGCGCAGCAGTACATAAAGGCAGCAATCAGCTTTGAATATGAAGAACAAACATGCCACAATGAATTAAAGAGTCAGTTTACATGTGAATTTCATTATTTTGCCATTGTATTTGGGTGTTTTTTTATTACTTTATAAATCAATTAAAAGTGCCTGTCTAAACAGCTGGGTGATTATTGCATTCAATTTGGCAATAATTTCATGTTTAAACTTTAATTACTTTGCTGTTGTTCCACACCGTTCAATACGGATGTCTTCTATTTACCTTAAGCTTAATTATCCTTGTTGACAGAGTTCCCCATTCGCTCAAAAATGTCTCCTTAATTCTGCCAAGCCGTGTGTAAAATTGTGCCAGACACAGATTAGTTGGTAATTCTTCTGCTAACATGTAAGTATAAGCTCATCTACTTTACGCTTCGCTCCAAAACTGAAAAATTTACAAGCTGCAGATGCTGAGTAACACCTGAGATCTCTGAGTCATTTACAGATTTTTGATATTGTTTGCATAAAATCCAGACTGTGTGAAGCAAAGGTGAATTTAGAGTGCTGTTTCTCTCTTGTTGGCGAAATGTAATTATCAATGTGTAAATTACTAATAAATATGCAGCGTGTTTATGCGTCTGCGGGATCTTGGGGACACATTACAGCCGAATTGTGCTCCTTTGGCGGCATCCCTGCATTTACGTCCTCATTATGTGACAGCCTGAGCTCAGACTGTGTTGGGTTGGATCCCTCTTGGCAACAGTAGTTCCACTGTCTAAAATAATCAGCCTATTGCAGAGTCTTCAGAGGCCGCTGAAAGTAAAGCTTACAAGGAAGGGTAACGAGCAATAAGGCGGTCCTCTAAAATCGATTTGCATTCTGTCTCTCTCTCCTTGCACATCTATGATTTCCCTCAAACAAACACATTAACAGCAACTTTCATGAGGCTGCCTGAGTAATTACTTGTTCAAAGTGTGATTCTCTTGAAAGCACAGCAAACTGCTCGGCACCTCAATGCCAATTTTCACATTAATTATAAATGCATGTCAGTCTTTGTGAAGGCTCTCATCTGCTTGCAGTTATTTTCAAACAAAAAGGTAATTTTGCACAGTTCATCCCGCCTTTCTAGTTACATCAGCGGATTTTTGGCCACTTGCAAAAGTGATTATCGGCGTGTGTGTGAACTGTTATAAAGAAAAGTGCACCCTCATAACCGCACGAAGAAGAAATCGTTCCTCTACAGATGTGATGTTGGTGTTTTTCGAGGTTATTGCCTAAATATTACCCGACTCTTCACACTTTCTGCTTTATTGGATTGGAGCGCATGATGCAAATAGGCCATAATGGCATATTTCTCCTGAGCTCCTCGCTGAAACACAGCATATTGGTCATAATGTTGATGGTCGGTGGAGTGTCGGAGGCGAGTGGGTTGTTGAGCGACAGCCTCTGTCTGCTGTGCCGCTGCAGACAGCTGAGGGCATGCTCTAACTGGCACTTGCCATCTGTCTGGAGATCTGGGGACCAAGGTGTTGCTCCAAATGCATCATTGTCATCTACATTGTGAAATCGTCAGACGGCAATCTATCACCCTCACAAGCTGGTCTCGGGTTGTTGTTCATTTTTCAATTCAGCAGCTGGGGTCAAAGTTCAGGAAAACTGAGAACAAGACTGAGGATTGTACATTGAAAGAGGAAGATCTGAATTTTAGTGTTGATAATCAGCTGGGACTTGGACGCCCACCGGTGACTTAATCAGCTTCAGGAGCCTGTCAGTCTCGTCTCCCTCCGCAGAGTTAAGGGCTTTTCCTTACCTGTCCCTTCACAGAGGCCATTTGTTCAGATAGTGTCAGTATGCTGAGCTTCCTTTGCTAATGATTCCACAGGCGGTTGAGGTGCTGCCACTAACAGCTTTGCCAAAAGACAGAATTGACTCCTCTGGTGTGGTACATAATTCTTGCAGGGAGGTCAGCCAGCATGTAACATGAAATGTCAGTATTCATGAAAATTTTCCCTCTCCTCAAAACCTCCCGGCTCTCTCTGCCTTGATCTGTCATCGTGTCTGGGGAGCACATTAGGCCATATGAGCATCCATGTACTAATTGCTGCTCATTTGCATACATTTTTGGCTTCCAGATGCCAGGGGTGTGACAAGCAGGGATAACAGCTGGCTGGGTCAGCTCTCCAGCATGTGTAAGTGAACTTTGACCTTTACTAAGGCTTTAATTCCAGGTCTCTATATCAGGAATGTCCTTTATTAAAACTCCCTACTTTAAAGCAGATATAATCCATATTTTTAATAAAAAAGGATTAAATAACCAGAGTGTGTAGAATGTGGAAACGTGTAGTGACAAACTCATATCACCTGACTCTACTGTGGAGCCTTACAGCTACCCTCAGATTGTTGTTTTGATTTTATGGCCTCCAATATTACTGTTTAGGCTCAATCTCATTACACTGAGAGTACCATTTTTGGCAACAGCAGGCAGCTGTTTTCAGTGAAAACCTCTAAACTCATACATTTAGGACCACACAGCCAACACACAGAGTTATTGACTATCTGGTAAACATACTGGAGATGTTAGCATCTAAAGAGTCAGATAAGTTTAACAGGAGATGGTAGGGACCAAAACTAGAGCTAAAAGCAGTTCTGTGTCTGCTGGATGTGTCAGTAGAGCACATATATTACAGTGTGGTGTTAAGTTCACAGCTTGTTTTTGCAGCTTTTTGGCTTAAAGCTCTCTGCTCCAATGTTTATTGTCCACCTACTTCATGTATAGAAAGTGTCAATAACCCTGTATTTATTATTCATAACTTTGTTTATTCCTGCATCATCAGAATCGGCTTCATTTGCACAAAGTTTTTGGTTGTCTTAAACATCGTCTTTTATGCATATCTATAGCTGTACATAGTGGTTAAAATCCATCTTCCTTGTTTAAATGCATGTGTGTAAGTTCTTTATAAGCAAAGAAATAAAACCTGAGTCAAAGTCCTGGCTTGTGAGCACACATTTAGCCAATAAAACTGATTCTGATTCTGCAAGAGGGTAAAGGATAAAAATGCAGTTTTATACTTGTGCCTCTGGTGCTCACTATGTGGTCCAGCTGCTGCACTGCAGTCGTTGCCAGGCAAGTGCAAAGCCCCTTTCAAATCCTAACCTTGAAAGACAATACTAACCCAAGGCTGGCACGATGGAGAAAATTAGTCTGACAATCAGGCTTTACCTGGAGAAAAAAAATCAATAACTGCAGGTCACTACTGAAATAAAAACACATGAGATGAAAGGAAGTTATGAGGTAAAACTCAATGTAACCCAGTATGAAATGTTAGTGAGTCATTAGTTGAAACGCTATGTTAAACGTCGAGGTGTAGTATCCTTTATTCGATGAGCTCTTCTGTGCAGCACTATAGCCAGAGAATCAGAAACTTTTAATAGATGCTGATCTTGTTTTTACTCAGCTCAGAGAACAAAATTGGAAACCTTGTTTAAATATCCAATGTGTAAAATTGGCTGTGTGCTTACTGCAAACTAGTCACCACACTGAAATCAGGATGCAGATCATAAAACAGCGGTAAAATAAGAAGCAAAGAGGTGCAAATTACACCGCAGTCTTTGTAGTCGTCAACCGGAGAGAACTGGAACAAAACCAAAGAACCTCCGTAACCCAGAAAATCAGCAGTAATCCACTTTGATATTTATTGAGCGTGATGTGTGCTACCCAGGTAAGTTTGCTCTGTATTTGTATTCGCAGTGTGGGTAAAGCCGAGAATAATGAGCTCACACTCATGAGGTGCATTTTCATCACCCTCTGCTTGGTGGGTCAGCCAAACGGGAGGAAATTCCAGGGCTACAAGAGGCTTGATTACGATAATAACAGCAGCACGGAAAACAAAGGATGAAGTCATTTGCGTGGGGAGAGCGAAGCTTGAGAGTCTTATTCTGATTAACACAATGGTGTTTTAGCAGCATGTAATATCAGAGGGAATGTTAATAACGAGGTGAAGAGTCACGCAGTGCCACGATTTGAAAAGCATCAAGTAGTCCAACTATACTGGCAAGTTCACAGAGTTCATGTAAGTTTTCTTTAGCACTTATTGTACAATAATGTTGATATTAAACTTGTATACGGAAACTTTTCAGTGTAGTGGAGGGTAAAATTGTATCCATTTTGCAGCCTCGATCTCACTGAAACACAATACTAGAGTGATATCTGCTTCATCAAAAAACACAAGGGCGCCTGCAGGGTTACAGAGTTACAGTCATCTGTATTATTTGGAGGAAAAAAGAAATGTCCTGCTATTGTTTGCTTTGTTTATGCTGTTTATTCTTGCTGCATTTCATTCCTACAGGTTGCTTTTTATTTCGGTTTTATGTGAAGCGTTTTGCAGTGCCTGCTTTGGTAAGTGCTGCCCTGTAAATAAAGCTCCTTATTACGTTAATATTGTCATCATAACGGCATACCTACCTGGATTCAGTTATCACATTCAGTGCCTCAGGAGGCTGCATTCACTGCTCAGTAAGAGTGTGGCTCAGCTCTCAGGCCCAGCAGGAAGCAGGTTATGAACCCTATCATTAGGGGGAAGATGTCACCGTGTGTATGTGTTTGTGAAAAAGGACTACATAAGAGTGCGCTCTTAAGGGCCGAACAGAACTACACCATCAAGGTAACTTACCTGTCCTTGCCCGCCTGAGGCTTGTACTGTACTGGATGCAGTATGAAAATAAGCTTCACATCCTCCATAACCACACAGCAGCCCATCAACCTGTCCCTTCAACGGCAGGCATACGTGTCAACCACGAGAAGGCCCCCGTGTTTGCCGAGGTCAAAGTCATCTGTCATCTTGAAGAGACGGCTGGCTGCTTCCGCGAAGGTAATTGGTAGCATTGCCGCCTTCTAGGGGAAGCTTGACAAAAATCTTGCCATGTGTCAAGGAGGTTCGTTCGGGGAGCACAGGCCCTTGCTTCTCTGATGGCTGGCTATGCTGAGACGCAAACACACACATGCTGAACGCCACAGCATTTGAAAGAGGCACACGTCTGCGATCACGCGAAGCAGCAATCAGAGGCATTTGACACTTTCTGACCCAGATGAAAAAAGCACTACATCCAAGCGGCTTTTATCGTTTCTCCCACCCAAGTGCCCCAAAGAAAATCATCACTCGCAGTGTAAATTGTGGGTGTAATGAAGCGTATTCAAAGAGAAGCCAGTGCTGGAGTTTTGCACCTGTTAACAATACATATGTTTAACTGTAGAAGTGGTTTGAAATGTGACATATTTGTGTCTTAGAAATCAACCCTGGAGATGTTTTAGCTCCAGGTCAGGGATAACTTCCAGTCACATTTCCAGGCTAATTCTGTGGTTGCCAGGATACAGACCTTCATATAAGGAGTAGCTCCAGTCAGGCCTTATGAATAGACAGCTGAGCCAAGTAGTGAAAACCAGGGAGCTAGTTAACCATCTGTCTTCTAATGCTCTTGTTTAAAATCTGCTAAGGAGACTACGTTCCTTCCCCTTTTTTGCCAGTTTCTTTGTGAAACTGCAGGATACAGTGCCTCTAAAAGGTAATCATACCTTCTTGAATTTTCCTCGTTTTTATGCTTTTCAACTTTGAATCGTGGTCAAATGAATTTGGCTGTTTGAACAAGAAATTACCAGAAGAAAACTCTGCCATCTTAAAGTGAAAACAGATTTCTTCAAAGTAATACCGATTGACTAAAAATAGAAAATGTGGAATACGTGATTACATCTTGACCCACTATGAAGTGACTCACTTAATTCAACACATGTGCAGCCAAATGGTGCTGAAAGTCACACATTTAGTGAAGTGGAGATCATGTGAGTGCAGTGAAAGTGTCTCAACTGAGTGTGGTGTATCTGGAAGAAACAGCCACTGGTGAATCAATACTTCTGGCTATAACTACACCATGAAGACAAATGAACACTTCAAGCAATTCTGTGAAAAGTTTATTGAAAAGCATCAAATACAATTTTCAAGTCACTGAATCCATCTTTAAGAAATGGAAGAGATATGGCACAATGAGTCTGCCTAGAGCAAGCCCTCCTGTGACTGATATGACCACTGTTGAAAAAGCTCATGTTAAATCTCATCTATATTTACCAGAAGACACGCAGATGACTCTTAACCCTTGTGTTGTTTTAGGGTCATAAATGACACAGCCACTATGTTTAATAGCAGAGAAAACTCCCAAAAAGACATTTTTTCAACTTGACATTCCATGACTTTTCCTAAAGTGGCCCCAGCATCAGAAAAAGGAAAATATAGTCTCTATTATTGCATCTGTTATTTGTATTTTATTTGTATTATTGTTGTCAGTTATGTCCCTTGTGGGTGGGAGCAACGATTCAAAATATGTGAAAAGACTTTTATTTTGGAGTTTTTGTTGTTGAATTATACAGCACACTGTTGTATCCCTTCAAAAATGCATTTAAAGCTACTTTCTGCACATTTCTGGTATTTTCTAAGGACATACAAGTATTATCTCTTGCTAAAAAACTGTTTACACCTACACAACACCTTTAGCAGCAATTATAGTGATGATAAATCTCTACTCTGGCAAAGAAAACAGCTACAACATGTGTAACGTATTAAAAATGAGAGGTGTCCACTGATTAAATAGACTTTCTGCCCTCTGAAGAAAGATAATCTAGACATTCACAAAGTGTGTGATGCATGTCAGGTTGTTTCTTTGTGTAACAGATTTTGGATTGAAAATTCAATTAAGCTGCTTTATTGTAGATGCTCAGTGAAGGTGGGTCATTTTTGACCCTTAGGACAAGACGAATGTTCAGGATAATAAGACAACACGAGGGTTAAATCAACTGCAAGAAGGTTCTTTGAAACAAAACGAAGCACTTTGATCATCAGACTATATACTACGTTTGGTGTACAACAAACACTGCACATCACATGAAGCATGGAGGTGGCAGCATCATGGTGTGGGAATGCTTCTGGACAGCAGGTCCTGGAAGGCGTGTAAAAGTAGAGGGTAAAATTAATGCTGCAAAGTAGAATTCCTGGAACAAAACCTGAAGCTGTCTTCAAAAAAACTGCACTTGGGAGAAGCTTTGCTTTTGAGTAAGACAGTGACTCGTAGCATACAGACCAAGCTACACAGAAATGGTTTAGAGTGGCCAAGTCAGAGCCTAGACCTTGAACCAATTGAGAATTTGTGTCTAAGCAGATTTGTAGAAAAGAATTAAGTAAAATTGCAATTTGCAGACGTGTAAGGTTGAATGAGACGCATCCACACAGACTCAATGCTGTAACTGTGGCCAAGGGTGCATCTATTTAATACTGACTTAAAACAGATGAATACCTATGCAGTCACTTACTTTTGTTAACATTTTTAATTAATAGATATCATTTTATAGTTTTCACTTGAACTTACAAGACTATTTTTGTAAATTTTTGTCAAAGAAGCAACATTAAATTGGCCACGATTCAACATTGAAAAGCAGTAAAAGTGGAATACTGTATGTGGAAAAACTAAAACATTTAGCAATGAAATTTGGTAATTTCACTTTTACATGCCTGGCATTTCTATAAGGACTTGCATTTATTGAATGGTCAGACTTCAAATGGGAGTAATGTTTGTTCATAATTACTTTCTTACATGATGACATGTAAATGTTGTGTTTTCAGCTTGTTTACTGCTGCTAAATTGTCAAAAACATTCAGTACTTCTGCTTCAGTGCAACATATAGCAACAGCCAATAACCTACCCAATATGGCTCACTTTTCCAGTTAGTCCTCCGCTGAGACCTTCACCTTTTAATCCTCACAGCGGTGTTTGCTCAATAGTAGAATGGCCTCAAGGTCCCCTGCGAGACTCAGTCGTGTCTGCCCTTTTAAAGCCTGTCTAAATGGAGTTGCACTTGTCTTGAATCATGTGCCAGTCACTGACCTCCAAAGAATTACGGTCCTAAATGGTACAAAACCTTGTCAAACTCGTAATTTGTTGATTCAAAGACTGCCTCTTTGATGATCAAGTTTTTAACCTTGAGCATTTCCGCCTCGAAGTTCAAACGTACTGATGTCAGTCTCAAAACATAGACTTAGACTGCTGGAGTTTTTACGTAACTAACCAAATTCTGTCAGCTTGCAGTGGAATTTTCTGTATTGTTATTCTTCAGAGTCAGTTGAAAGTTTCCAATATTAATACAAATAGTTTTGCAGTGTTTGAGAGGATGGTTTGCTTGAGCTGAAATAAGTGGGAAGAATATGTGGAAAGAGAGACGGAAATTTGACAGATCTGCATATTCTAGATGAAGTGAAGGTACATCAAGGCCACTTTAAGATAGGAAGGGATTATTTTGATTGTAAAACTTGTAAATATATAACTTCTGATTCACAGAAATTAGTTGTTGCAGGTTTAACAAATGAAAGAAACTACAAAGGTGGGCGTCATATTTGTCTAATAGAAGCTTTTGGTCTGCAGAAAGTAATGAAGGTCTTGTCAAAGCCCATCACTGTGAGTCATCTGCAGCTAATAAAGCAGCAAATCTGACAAAATTACACTTTCCAAGGCTGAAGGTGGGTGAACTGTGTCTAAATTTAAACATATAAAAGTTAAGTTTGACTACCAAAGGCTTTTTGAAACTAGAGATGTATTTTTTCTGTAAGCTGCTGCAGAATTTTAAGCATCTAATACAGCTGCTGTTGCATTAGAGGACTTTCCACGCTCTGTTTTCCTTTCACACAAAGGAATGTCAATGTGTCATGTAACCTTGCTGTTAATGTTACTCCGGTGGTCTCTGTTGGACCCAGCGAGGTCATTCCAATTTCCGATGCTTTTCATTTCTCTACTCATAACCGTTTTCCTTTTTCTCTTTTCTTATGGCTTTCCTCTGCTCTGTATCTGGTGAAAAAGGACAGGAAAATGCAAACGACTGCTATCTGGTTGGCCCGTACCCTGTGGAGATGTTCCTCGGCTCTGCTCTTGACAGGCTGAAAGCGTTTTGACTTTGGTGTAATTGAAGATCTGTCCCAGCTCTCTTGATTTTGCTCAGCAGGCAGGTGCTGGACCGCAAGGTGAGGATGGAGCCTGAGAGCCCCCGAGCAGCTGCGTGAGACGGCTCCGAGAGGTGCGACCTTCAGAGGAGCGTGGGCAATGTCGCGCCTGAGGAATGTGGATGATGGGAGGTGGGCTGCCTGGGTGGGCAACACTTCAGTAGGCATCTGTGAGCTCAGCCTTCATGCCATCTCATCCCCTCTTTTAACATTCAGGGGAGTGATAGGGAGGGTTGGGAAAACGGGGAAAGATCCAGAGATGAAGTTTAGAAACAGGCGATGCAGAGAGAGGCACCAAAAGATGCAACGGAATGTTAGACAGAAAATGTCAACTGCCACTGCAAAAGAAGTAAGATTTTAATTGTCACTAGAGTTAGGGAGCAGCAATAAAAGGTGCACAGAGACTTTTGGAGATGTAAAGTGGTGTCGTCTACGTATTTTTAAAACAAATCCAGGTGTCCTAAAGTTAGTTCTATATTTGTATATTTATTTCACAGGTAACGATGGTTAAATTTGTCAAAATGTGAAGAGATAATCATAACTGTCTCCAGTACTCAAAAATGACAAGAGATTTTATTTTTGTTATTGTCCTAGTGTGAGAAACAACACTACTAACAAGAATGCTTATTTGTTTGGAAACCGGACACATGGGTAACACCAGTAGCGGAAATTGGCAGATTGATAATGAGGATCCTGGTCTTCCTCTCATTCAGCTGTGAGATGGAGACTGTTTAAGGAGAAATACAACTATGTTTTGTCAGTATAGATTAGAGATGTTGTGTTTTCCAAAATAGGGGTTGTTATTATATGCATAAAATCAAACCTTGGGGTGCACCAGAGGAATAGTGGAAGGGGATAAGAATGATACCATGAACTGATTGATGTTGCAGATAGAAAATAAACTATGATCCAGAGGAAAGGTGGACTGCCACAAAATTAAAATTGCATGATTTCCAGTGTCATAAAAGAGATCAATCAATACAATCCTAAAGCCTGACTAGAATTTTTCCCCCAGATTAAAAATAATTGATCAAGGCTGCAAGTTATTTACTTTAATTTTGAATGACAGGCTACTTCTATGATGGGAAAGAGAAAATCCTTTAGAGAAATGGGCGGGCAAATAAAAAAAGAAGGCGAAGAAGTGTCTAAAAGGGGAGATGAGAGGAAGGTCGGTGGACCAAAGTGCAGTTCCTGGGAGATAAGAACTTGCGTGTATGTGTTCCACTTTGTGGTGACCATGGGGACAGCTGTGTTTAACAGGAAACGAGCTGCCTTATTCTCAGCACCAAGGCAAGTTTCATTTTGTCACCGCTGCACTGCTTACACCGTGGACGAGGTCGGATGTGTGAGCCCGTGCTTCCCTTTGTCAGATAAAGCACTAAGCACAGTTGAGTGTTTCACAATCACTGGGTGATTTGGTACTTGTGCTGTCTCATTATGAATCATCACAATCAGTTCCTTGTTTTTCTTTTTTTTTTCTTTTTACCTTTTCCTTTTGCAGGTTAGCCTTGAAAACTGACTTGCTAAAGAAGCAGAGATGTAAATTCAAGGATTTGTACGTTAAAGACCCACTAACTACATTATTTAATGCCATTTGCACATGCACCAGCCTTAACCTTTGAGTTCCTTTGCACCGAGCAGTTCAAGCCCATGGAGCAGGAGAGCGCTCGGATAATGGCTTTGTACGCTTTGTGACGTGCTGAGATGCTCTCCATCGCAAACGTAATTATGGCCTGACAGCACTGCAGAGGCCCTCACAAAGGCTTGATAATCAGAGGCTGCTGATCGGAGCATGCAGCTCATGACCAGGAGAAGCAGCGACGCTGAAAAGTAATTAAAGCCACCCGTAGAGTGGTGCCATGCAAACTGCACTCCCAGCTTGCAACAACGTCCTGTCTTGACTTCTCACTGTTCTATTATTCTCTATTTTTCCTTTTCCATCCAGGCTCTTGTTTCATTTCTCTCCCACCATGCAGCTGCATTTCTTCCCTTTGCCACCCTCCTAACCCCCGGCTATCTTCTTCTAAAACTCTTTTCTCTTCATCTGTCCATCATTCCTGCAGCCTCTGAGTGTTTTTCTTCCCCTCTCCATCCATCACCGGCTGATTCATGAAGGAAGCAGCTACCTGTTATGTGTAAAAGCAGAGAATAAATGAACCGCAGCATCCCTCAGCTCTGCACCTCCACACTCACACATTCCAAAATTGAGTTTACTCGAAGCTTTTATTGTACAGTCTACATTTTGTAAGTTATTATGTTGCTGCGTTTATTTGCCAGAGAGCACAAATGCACAGTAAACACTTCCAGGTGTTGCAGACCGGAGCTTTACATGTGTACTCCTGTATCTCTGCATGCATAATTTATTGACTCATGTGCATCTTCTAAGATCTCAAATGTGCGACCAACTTTTCTTTTTGTGTATCTAATATTATTTGCTGTGTGTGCTGCAGCATGTGAGCTTATCTCCGGCTAAGCCTTTGTGCTATGCAAAGGAGTGAAAGCCTACCCCTTCCATTGCTCCCCTGTTCATAACCCCCTGGCTCACCCATGTGGAGCTCAGAGTAAATGGAGAGAAGGGGTGGGAGGCCTTTTGCGCAAGTATGTGGATTGGTGACTTAATCCCTTTTTCAACTTTTCATTTTTGGCACAGTTCAGGCGCCGTGTGCAGCCCAGCGTCTACCCTGGCACTGTAGCTAATCACAGACTGGTAAAGAAGGTAATACCCACTCCAATAACTGCTCACAGTTTCTCTCATTTAGGGACAAGCTAACTATCCAGTGACATCAGATGGTGATGAGCAACTAGAGCGAGCATCAGTCGTGGATTAAATGAGAGTAGACAGATGGTTGGAGGAGCGTCTCTATTTATTTCCTCCCCTGAGGATCAATAAAGTTCACTTCAAGCAGACATAGCATGCTCATATTTTCATAAATACAGCCGCATGAAGTTTAGTGGTTTTATTTTCGCAGCATATAAAAATTTATGAATGCAAGTTGCAGCTCCTTACATAGCTCTTTAGTCTTCGGTTTTATTTATTTCTTGCTTTCAGCAGCAGCGGCAGCAGGAAACTGTTCTCAGCAACAAACAGACAAACAAAAAACTTCACTGTACTTAACCTGCTTGGCACCAACCAGCAGGCAGATATAGCTGCAAGCTGGGGAACAGAGTGGAGCATTTAGCAGGTAAAGAGACATTTAGTTTCCTGCAGGAGTTGGAGGGAAAAAAGCAAAAAAAAAAAAAAAAGAGTGAATATGGAACTTATATTCTTCAAGAGACTCCCCTTTAATGATTGTGCTGCTCTGTGTCTGCTGGATGTGGGAATTAGCAGCTATTTCAGCTTAAATGGGGATTCTTCATGTTCTGCTCACAACTTTTCTACTGCCCCCAAGTGGCCCACAAAACAATCAGTTTGTGCATCTTAATCCTGCAAACTCCAGGCAGTTCAGGCGGGATTATTTACAGTAATATAAGGTCCTTTACCTTTCTACAATTCTACAATTTCATTTAGCAGACGCTTTTGTCCAAAGTGACGTACAACACAAGCAAGAATTCAGACATAAGGAAAAACCTTTAGTAAGTGCAAAAAGTGCTTCAAATGCAATTGATCAAAGGTGTTACCATCAAGTTGCATCACAACCATGACTAGAAATGAAAGTAAAGTACTGTCGCCTTGCAGCTAGAAGATCTCTGGTTCATCTCCTGACCTTCCTGGGATCTTTCTGCATGGAGTTTGCATGTTCTCCCTGTGCATGTGTGGGATTTCTCAGGGTACTCCGGCTTCCTCTCACAGTCCAAAAATATGCTGAGAATAATTGGTAATTCTAAGTTGTCTGTAGGTGTGAATGTGATTGGATTGTTTGTCTCTATGCGTAGCCCTGCGATAGACTGCCTTCACCTTACGTCAGCTGGGATAGACCCCAGCTCCCCATGACCCTAATGAGGATTAAGCGGTGTATAGATAATGGATGTTTATTTGCTTTCAGTACTCGTGTGTTCAGTACTTTATATGTTATGTGTAAACACAGCCTACAATTCAACCAAAAAGTCCATGGATCTTTGTCATGGCTGCTGTTTAGTACAAACTTACTTTTCTTTTTTTGTTAAAATTTTACATACAGTCACCTCCAAAAGTATTGGAACAAGAAGTTCAATTCCTTTGTTTTTGTTGTATACTAAAGACATTTGGGTTTCAGATAAAAAGATGAATATGACACAAAAGTTCAGAATTCCAGCTTTTATTTTGTGGTATTTACATCAAGATGGGCTAAACAACCCAGGAAAGATGACCTTTTCTTTGAACCCACCCACTTTTCAAGTGAGCTAAAGTATTGGAACAGACATTATTAAATTAACTTAAAGTGAATAACATTTAATATTTGTTGGCATAACCCTTACTTGCAATAATTGCATCGAGCCTGCGACCCATTGACTTCACCAGGCTGTTGCATTCTTCATTAGAAATGCTGTTTCCGGCCTTTACTGCAGCCTCTTTCAGTTCTTGTTTGTTTCTGGGGGTTTCTCCCTTCAGTCTCCTCTTCAGGAGGTAAAATGCATGTTCTATTGGGTTAAGGTCCAGTGATTGACTTGGCCAGTCCAAGACCTTCCACTTCTCCCCCTGATGAAGTCCTTTGTTGTGTTGGCAGTGTGCTTTGGGTCATTGTCTTGTTGCATGATGAAGCTTCTCCCGATTAGTTTGGATTCATTTTTCTGTAAATTGCCAGACAAAATGGTTTTGTAGACATCAGAATTCATTCTGCTACTACCATCATGAGTTACATCATCAATAAAGACTAGTGAGCCTGTTCCAGAAGCAGCCATGCAAGCCCAAGCCATGACACTACCTCCACCATGTTTCACAGATGAGCTTGTATGTTTTGGATCATAAGCAGATCCTTTCTTTCTCCATACTTTGGCCTTTCCATCACTTTGGTAGAGGTTAATCTTGGTCTCATCAGTCCGTAAAACTTTGTTCCAAAACTTTTGTGGCTGATCTCTGTGCTTCTTTGCAAAATCCAATCTGGCCGTCCGATTCTTTTTGCTGATGAGTGGTTTGCATCTTGTGGTATGGCCTCTATATTCCTTCTCTCGAAGTCTTCTTCGAACAGTGGATTGTGACACTTTCACCCCTGCCCTGTGGAGGTTGGCAGTGATGCCAGTGACTGTTGTTTTTGGGTTTTTCTTCACAGCTCTCACAATGTTTCTGTCATCAACTACTGGTGTTACCCTGGGCTGACCTGTTCGATGTTTGTTGCTCAGTACACCAGTAGTTTCTTTCTTTTTCAGAACATTCCAAACTGTTGTAGTGGCTATGCCCAATGTTTGTGCAATAGCTCTGATCAATTTTCCCTCTTCTCTCAGCTACAAAATGGTTTGCTTTTCTCCCATAGACAGCTCTCTGGTCTTCATGTTTGCTTAACTGAAAATGCAGTTTTCACAGGTGAAACCCAAAGCCAAAAACAAGAACTATTTAATGTCTCTGCAATTGATTTAAAAGGCAACACCTGGGCAACTAGAAACACCCATCAGTCACATGTTCCAATACTTTAGCTCACTTGAAAAGTGGGTGGGTTCAAAGAAAAGGTCATCTTTCCTGGGTCGTTTAGCACATCTTGATGTAAATACCACAAAATAAAAGCTGGAATTCTGAACTTTTGTGTCGTATTCATCTTTTTATCTGAAACCCAAATGTCTTCAGTATACAACAAAAACAAAGGAATTGAACTTCTTGTTCCAATACTTTTGGAGGTGACTGTACGACATATAGAATCAATTGATTTTAGTGAAATATCACAATTTGAAGCTTAGTCCTGGTTATTTTTTCTGATGGAACTTCCCGTCTGACATGATTAGTTCAATGGCTGTGAAATTCGAACTGTTCTTTCAGTTTTTACAGTTTCTGGCTCTTATAAATAGTTTAATTATGGTGGTTTTTAAAATAACGACAACATGCCTTTAAAACCCAGTGGTGGGTTTTGAGTCTCAGATGGTTAAATTAACAAAAACACATGAATGGATGTTCATGTTTTCTTCATTTCTATGAAAATAAGAAAATATTAACCTCCATCCATATTAACAAATGTGATATGTTTGGAAATCAAGCAGTGTTCAGTTTTTTTAAGATCTTGAGAAACATTTTCAGCTACTGCTGCTGGACTTTTCTCACTGACAATTAGGTGCCTGACAATCAGATCTTATTGTGTGCAACAGCCCCGTTCAGTGGTGAATAACACTGCAAAAATAGAGACATTTGTTATATAATCATGTTGTTGTTCATTGATTAACATTAAAATGAGATTTAAATCATCCAGACCAGATATAACTCAACCACTCTGTACAGTTTGTTACCTAATCCTCTGAAAAGCAGTTGCATAAAAGTGTAATAACATACACGGGATGTACTCAAGTACCTCCAAACTGTGCAGCACTTTCATAAATGCCCTTCCCACTCCTGAATTAACTTCTGTAAATATGCTCAACGTCCTCTCAAGCGTGCGTTTTTGGACACGAGTACACAAGCAGGACAAGGGTTAATGCTGCTGCTGAGCACAACTGATCTGTGTATTTTCCCTCAAGTACAAAGGGACCTGTGTGCTCCACTTCTAATCCATGGGCTGGAAATGAGCAGCAAGTTGGCTAATGGGCATTTTTAGCGAATAAGAATCATTACAAAGCTGAGTGGCATGAATGGCCGCAGCCACATCCATCGTATACTCATTTAGTGGACACAGCACAGTGTGGCAGAGCAAATCCCCCTACACTGTGCTCTTTGTTCAATTTTGAGCTAATCTCTTTGGCCGATGCACTATTTTTTCTCTGCCGTCAGTTAACTAAACTGCTGATTTATCATTTTTAGAGGGAATTAAGAATTAAACAGCTTATTTACACCCCCTCATATTCCAAACAAATACAAACATAGAAATGTTAGCTCTCCCTGTGGCTGCTTTAGTCTTTATTATCATATTTTTACTTTCAAACTGTTTAGCATTCCTCGGTTTGTCTTTCATATTTTGAAGAGTTATTTCTTTGCCCTCCAACCAGAAATAAAACAACCCCTGACTGGGCCAAATTCCGTCTCATAGCATGGATGATGAAAAACACAAAGTCACTTAATTTCTATTCTCCTCACAGACGTGGCTCTATTGCAGAGAGATTGGCAGTGATTGTGTTCAAGCTCTCAGGTCTGTGGGGGGAAACTAAAAAGACAGGTATTAGGTAGGTTGACACTGTGCCTTTTGAACAAAGCAGGCCTGAAAGCAAAGATACCAAGTGCCCCTTGAAGCATGAGTGACATGCATGAGAGGGTATTTTTGAGTGAAAATACTCAGCAGGATGACAGCAGCGTACTGCTTCATTTTAGTATTTCCCTCAAGACAAAAAAAATGTGACTGCACTCGAGGAGAGAGGAGAACATTTTGCTTTTACCTTGTTGTTTTCTCTATTAATTTCACTTTTGACTTTTTAGCTGGTGATGCTTTCTTGTCTGGAAAATAGGATAAATGTGGATGGGGAGTCGTAGCTGTAAGCTTGTTGGAGGGCGATGTGCACAGTCTTTCCAAGTTCAGATTTTCTTGCATGTACAGATATGGAAAAAAAGTATCAGACCATCGTGGTTTTCTTCAATTTCTTGCTCATTTTAATGCCTGGTACCACTAAAGGAATATTACCTGAAGAATACAATGAACATGGCAAAAAATGCAGCTGATAACATCATATTTTATGTCCTATTCGACATGCTCAAACTTCATTGTATTTCCGAGGTATAGAAGAGGCCATTTCATGTCATAAGCAGCACTGCACATGCAAAGGCCTAGAGTGGGTTCCTGCTGACATTCAAGCCGTAGCACAACTCAGAAGGCAGCCATCTTGGCACCACTGGAAATTGGCTTGAGCTAGAGACAGGTAGCGAAAAAAACTACAAGAAAAAACAAGCCTAACATAGTACTACCAAATTGCCTTCTGGTGGCGGCAGAAAACATCTTTCTACCCACCAGATGACCGTCACTCATCCGTTCCTGTGTCAGGAATCATCATCAGACCTCCAGGGACCTTAATAATGAGTGGGCACTGTGGAGAAATGTGACTTGTTCTGCAAGGACAGTTGGAAACCGACTTCTTGAAGCTGGTCTGAAGTCACAAAGGGCAGGAAGAAGCCCTTCATCAAGGAAAGGCAGAGAAAAGCCCGATTACTCTTTCCTAGGAAACACAAGGATTGGACTGTTGATGATTGGACTAAGGTTCTTTTCAGTGATGAATTCAGGTTTCAGTTGATGCCCACTCCAGCCAACTTACTGGTTAGGAGGAAGTCTGGAGAAGCTACAAACCAGACTGTCTGCCCCTACAGTAAAACATGGGGGTGAATCAGTGATGATCTGGGGTTGTTTCAGTCTGGGTGGAACAGGGCAAATGTAATTGTGTAAAGAGCGAATGAACCAGGTCATATACAGGGCTACTCTTGAAAACAGTCTTCTTCCATCAGCTGGAAAACTCTTTCCTGCCTCCAATGACTGGATTTTCCAACAAGGCAATGCCCCTTACCACATGGCAAGGTCAGTTAAAGCCTGGATGGAGAACCAGAACATTCAAACCATGCCTTGGCCTGCTCAATCACCAGTTCTAAATCCAACTGAAAACCTGTGGAAAATTATCAAATGCAAAATGGAGAACCACAAGCCCAAAAACAAAGCAAATTTGGCTGGAATGGGCAAAACCATGTCAAAAGCTGGTGGAGAGCATGCCAAGACGCATGGCTCCAGCCATCAGAAACAATGGTTATGCAGTCAAGTACTAACTACTGTGTGTATCATGTGACTAAAAGAGACAGAAAAGAAAACATGAGATGTCTAAAAGCTGTTTTTGGCAGTACAATGTCAGTTATTGATGGAAGAACTTAAGTGATTTTGGTTATTATTAAGAAAACCATGGAAAACAGCTAAATATCAGCTCTTAACTTAAACTCTTTTGAGCTATTTTTGTTGTTATCATTATATTTGTCCAAACAAATGCACCTTTAGTTGTACCAGGCACTAAAATGAACAAGAAATTGAAGAAAACGAAGGTGGTCTAACAAGTTTTTCCATGTCTGTAGGTTTTTCCGACAGGCTCCAAGACTTAGTCAAATCAGAGAGTATGCGATTAATCTTTCTTTCAGTCCACCCCGTGCATGCTGGGTTGGACTCAGGTCCCTCATGACTTTGAGCAGAAATAATCAGAACTGGCACCATGAGCACACCAAGCCGTAATTAAAAAACACGGATTATTCAGAGCAGCCTGCCAGTGTGGTTTCATGAATGACACAAAGCTTTCAGGGAGCTCTCTGCTACACCCCATTGTCTCCATTAGCAGCAGCCATGAGTAAGTGATGTCTGTGTCAACACGGCTGCCTGAGTGCACCGAGCTGGTGGCGCAAAAACGCATTTCTAGGAAACTGCGGTGAAACATACAGCGGAACCCATGGCTGAAATGACATGGAGGCTAATTTCTATTCTGTGGTAGCTTTTAGAGGTAAATGGATGTGAGCCTGTGTGGGACATGTTGTGTACATCTGGGACTTGGAATTCATCTTTTCTCTTTTTCTTGCAGGAGCGACATTTATTCTAATCAGAGCATCACACTCAGTTCCCCCAGCGTCCTTTGATATTTGAAAGATAAAGAGAAAAGTACGGACAGAAGATGAAGGTAATGGGTATGAATGGAAGTTCTTTTATTCATTTAGACATATAGTGTCTGTTTCAGCTGCTGTATGGTTTTGTTACACAGAGGGAACGGACTCTAACGCTGACAGATGAAATGCAAATAAGTTGAAGTTTCAGCAAACTGCTTTATCAGAGATGAATAAAAATAGTCAAAGTTGCATTTAAAAACAGCAAGAGATGAACCAAAGTGCAGTGCAATTAAAACAGCGGGCCATGAAACACAATGACAAAAAGACAAATGGGAATAATACAAAGCGATGAAATACAAAGAATAAAAAGTTACAACACACGCTCTACTTCAACTGAACACCAAAAAGTTGGAACAGTTCTTGCATTAAAACGCAAATTGTTTCAGTGATCAGGAGCAGCGACTGCTAAGGCTCAATCTTGGAAATTCAAGAGCATCTGATTGGTCGACCTCAGTGCTCTAACCGGGGTATGATGTTGTAAGAGTTCTGCTAGATAAGATGCCCTTAACCCCTTTAAAACCTTAGAAACAAACAGTAAAAGCATAAAAAAACATCAATCCTGAAGCTGAGAGGAAGTCAGTGTTGAGAGGCCAGTGCTGGTGTTATGTGATCACGCTTTCTTTTCCCTTAGCAAGAGCAGCTGCATTTTGTATCAGCCAAAGTGATGACTGCTCGACACCCACGTACAAAGAATTACAATAGTCTAACAGCGTGATAATAAAGGCATGAATAACTAAAAGTCTTAACTGGAGAAAGTTACTTTTGACAACTGAGGCGAGCCGTCTTTCAAACCCCAAGGAGCTGTCAAAATCACAACAAGGATTTTTTTTTTGCAAAAGATCATTTTTATAAAGCCAAAGGACCTTATAGATGGGACTAAACTTAAAACTCAGGATGCAAATGAGCCTCTTTTCTGACTTTGAGAAGCAGTTAAGAATCTCATTTCTGTAGCTGGGGTTCAAAAAAAGGGTTTCATTTAGTCAGTTGTGCACAAAAAGGGTTTGAGCTGCTCGTCCGGAAACAGATTCTTCACTTTTTAGTTACTCTGCTCAGGTGTGGCTTCAAATGGCATTAACCACACAGCATGACTGACTCTATATTTTTTTTATAATGGATTTCTGCAAAGGTGAAATCTCACAGAAAATTCTAAGGATGTCTTCGTCAAACAGTGCAAAACCTTTCCAGTATTTTAATCATTAATGTATGTAACTCGTCTTTTTCTTCTTCATGGTGAAATTCAGGAAATGTCAATGAAATCCTCCCACCCAAAGCTTAAAAATAACATGTAGATGGTCAAACTGGAGCCCAAACTGGAGGCTGTTTCATGTTGTTTGCCTGAAGTAACGTGAGTGCATGTCTAATGTGATAAAAACCTTAGTTATTTTATATGCTCTAGATCCTTAGATTTCCTCAAAAGCATTGCTTGTGTTCAGTAACACTTGCAAGTTAATTTGTTATCAAGAAAACTCTAGTTAAATCTGCTAAATGGGCATCTGTGCGCTAACATTTTTATTTTCCCTAATCTTTCTTCAACAAATGTGATTGTTTGATTCCTGTATGTAAGCGGACAAAGACAAAGAATAACCTGACCAGGTGCATGAAAACATTGCCCTCTCCTGGACTTCTGTTGTCATTTAGGTGTTCCAACAGGTTTTTATACAGAACACAATCCGACACAGTCAGAGGTGAGTTCCCCAAGCGTTAACACATTAAACATAAAATTAGCTAAACTTAATATATCAGCAAAAATAATTAGAATAAAAAATAAAAGCAAGTTTTCTTGAAAATAAAAATATATGCCTTTCTACTGAAAAGAAAAAAATGTGATGTTTATCTTAGAACGATCAAACACCTACATATAAGAAACTATTTTAAAAAGGCATAAAACCTTTTTCATTTCAAAAAAGAAAAACATTATCTCTGCCAGTGCATTTAAAGGTGAAAGAGAAAGAAACATGCACAGCACGTAAACATTGTTCCCAGTCTAGTCACAGCTTTTGAAGGGTCAAACAGTCCCAAGAAGAATGGAGTAAAGTTTCTGATTTAATTTCACAGTTGATGCACATGTCTGAGGCCTTAATAAAGTCAGTAATGTTTCCTACATTATAGTAAAATCAGTTTTAGACATAGAGAGACATTTTTGCAAAAAAGTTCTCCCATAACTTCAAATTAAAAGCAGGGGCGGAGCTAGACCATTTTCAGGGGTGCTTGAGCACCCCTTAATTTTTTTAAGCACCCCTAGAACTATTGGGCGTTATTTATTTATGTTTATAATAAATTCTGAAATAATTATTAACAGTGTTATTTATTTTACCGTTTCAAACCAAATGTAAAATCTGGCAAAGTCCTCCCTAATTTGACCCCCCCCCCTCCTTTTAGATAATGGTTTGATCCATTAAGATAGCGCAAGTTCCCCTCTACTCTGCCGCTGCGCTGAATGCTGCTCCCACCCCTGTGTGCGTGTGATGGATCGGGCAGAGAGATTGACAGGCTAGCCAACAGAGCCAGCAACTGCAGGTGACTGCAACATTTACTTGGTATTTATACCCTGAAATGAACTCACAAGTTTGTCCATGAAATCTGCATTTATAAGCCTGAGTTGTCTAAACAAACAAACAATCCAGCTAGCCAGCTTGCCTTCTAGCTAGCGAATTTTACTCGTTTAGCCTCGCAAATCACAAAATGAAGCAAGCAATGCTTATGGCATGCCAAACATGAAGGTGAAAAAAGGCTATTTTAATTTCACACTGGTGCCATATCATTGTTTTATCAATGTGTTGTTTGTAGGCCGACCGTCACAAAGGATATTAGGGCATTTTTTTCCAAGAAAACACTATTTTGACTGTTTCTTGAACCAACGAATTAGCCTAGCCGCGCTAGACAACCCACGGCAACGAATTTAATTCTCTGCCAGGGAGGGTCTAGTTACCCTCCGTAAGGCTCGAGGCTGGATTCTCCTAAAACTGGCCGGACCAATCACCATGAAGTGTAGAGTCAGAAGGCGGGCGTAACGAAGTGATGACAGAGGCGTGACGATTCTGACAGAAACAACCAGCGCACAATAAACAGTTATCTTTCGACTCGGCTTTGGCCACAGCCCTTAAAGATTTGAAGCTAAAATTCAACTTGAAAGATAAACAAAGGACGGCACTGAAGTGTTTCATTGAGAAGAAAGACGTATTTGGACTTATGCCGACGGGCTATGGCAAATCCTTGGCTCCGCGGCTCCGCTGGTTGGGAAGCTAATGGGACTTAGCCACAATCTGCTGGTGCTCTCGGAACTACGTCAGCTTATTCGTTGCGTTGATTGGTTGTATACCTACCCAATTGCTGCAGAGGGATTTGATAGACAACCTTTTAGCCCGCCTCCCTCCCTGTCGAGCTTCCCTAGACCCTTGTGCCGTCAGAAACATGGGTGTAGCATGGCTAGGCTACCAACGAATAGTATCTAAGAGAATGACTGAGCTCTGTTATGAATGCAGAAGAGCTGGGTGAGCCGTCGCTTAACATTGGTCAGATGTGCCCCCCCCCCCCCCACACACACACACACACCCCAACCAGGTGCTAAGCACCCCTAGAGCTGAAAGTCTAAAACCGCCCCTGATTAAAAGTAAAATTTGAACACTTGCTCAAAGGGCTTTTTAGAATATCCTTGTTTTGCTCAGGACACCCACCTGAAAGTACACAGAAAGTACAGTAACTCCTAAAATGCTTTCATTTTTTACAATAGATAAATACATGTACAAACACATTGTTAATTATATATAAAAACTAATTCATAACCTCTCTTTGTTGCTTATTTACTTTGCATGTTATTTATATTTGATTTAATCAGAGTACATATATAGCATATCATCAGTAACACTGAAAATCGTTCTGATCACCTACAGTTGTGGTCAATAGTTTACATACACTTATAAAGAACATAATGTCATGGCTCTCTTGAGTTTCCAGTTATTTCTACAACTCTGATTTTTCTCTGATAGAGTGATTGGAACAGATACTTCTTTGTCACAAAAAACATTCATGAAGTTTGCTTCTTTTTTGACTTTATTATGGGTTAACAGAAAAAGTGACCAAATCTGCTTGGTCAAAAATATACATACAGCAACATAAATTAGCAATTTTGGTGACTTAGAAAGTTATGTCAATGAAATGAGCTTCATAGCATTTCCTCTTAACTTTTTATTAGTGATTATGAGTGACTACAGCTGGTTACTTCTCTGAGGCCATTTAAATAGGGCTCAGTGGATACAAATGCCCACAACGGGAAAGTCAGAGGAGCTCAGCACGGATCTGAAAAAGCAAGTCATTGACTTGAACAAATCAGGAAAGTCACTTGGAGCCATTTCAAAGCAGCTGCAGGTCCCAAGAGCAACAGTGCAAACTATTGTTTGTAAGTATAAAGTGCATGGCACTGTTTTGTCACTGCCACGATCAGGAAGAAAATGCAAGCTGTCACCTGCTGCTGAGAGAAAATTGGTCAGGAGGGTTAAGAGTCAACCGAGAACCACCAAAAAGCAGATCTGCCAAGAATTAGAAGCTGCTGGAACAGAGGTGTCAGTGTCCATGGTCAAGCGTGTTTTGCATTGCCATGGACTGAGAGGCTGCCGTGCAAGAAGGAAGTCCTTGCTCCAAAAGCAACACCTTAAGGCTCAACTGAAGTTTGCTGCTGATCACATGGACAAAGATAAGACCTTCTGGAGGAAAGTTCTGTGGTCAGACGAAACAAAAATCGAGCTGTTTGGCCACAATGCCGAGCAATATGTTTGGAGGAGAAAAGGTGAGGCCTTTGACCCCAAGAACACCATGCCTACCGTCAAGCACGGTGGTGGTAGTATTATGCTGTGGAGTTGTTTTGCTGCCCATGGAACTGGGGCTTTACAGAGAGTAAATGGGATAATGAAGAAGGAGGATTACCTTCAAATTGTTCAAGATAACCTAAAATGATCAGCCCGAAGGTTGGGTCTTGGCCACAGTTGGGTGTTCCAAAAGGACAATGACCCCAAACACATCAAAAGTGGTAATGGAATGACTAAATCGGGCTAGAATTAAGGTTTTAGAATGGCCTTATCAAAGTCCTGACTTAAACCCCATTGAGAACGTGGACAATGCTGAAGAAACAAGTCCATGTCAGAAAGTCAACAAATTTAACTGAACTGCACCAGTTCTGTCAAGAGGAGCGGTCAAAGATTCAACCAGAAGCTTGCCAGAAGCTTGTGGATGGCTACCAAAAGCGTCTAATTAAAGTGAAAATGGCCAAGGGACGTGTAAGCAAATATTAGCATTGCTGTATGTATATTTTTGACCCAGCAGATTTGGTCACTTTTTCGGTTAACCCATAATAAAGTCATAAACGAAGCAAACTTCATGAATGTTTTTGTGACAAAGAAGTATCTGTTCCAATTACTCTATCAGAGAAAAATCAGAGTTGTAGAAATAACTGGAACCTCAAGAGAGCCATGACATTATGTTCTTTACAAGTGTATGTAAACTTTTGACCACGACTGTATAGTGTCTTTCAACTGCTGAATGCCTTTTCATTTTTTGTCTTTTCCAGAGAAAAATACTTCTCTGAATTGTAAATCTTGAGTATTTACTGAAAACCTGCTGTGCAGAACTTTTGTTTCCCCCACCTGGCAGTGAGAGGAATCACATAAACACTACCAAAGGATGTTTGTGCTGTAGGGATGCCTTCAGTGTTTGTCCTCCCCGTGAACCCAATGCTTCCTCTTTGTTTTTAGTTGGAGCATCAGAAAGTTCTCTTTGACACTTTCTATGGTTTTCTCTCTTTTAGCTGCTGTAGTCTGTTTGTCTTCAGTAAACCAGTCAGTGTAATCTCTGCAACTCTGTCTTGGATAAGTAGAAGAAAATGGATAAATGATAGGCTCAGTTTAATGGTCTACACTTATATAGCTCCTTTTAAGCTTAAATAGGTCCAGTAGAGTGCCTTGTCATTCACACACTGTGGCATGTGGAAGTGGTGGAGATTGAACTACCAACCTTGTGACTGGAGAAGCCGCTCTTCCACCTGAAGTACTGCTGTCCGCACTATTAGAATTGTGTGAAGGCTTTGGATGTAATGGACGTATGTACAAGTCGTGCTTTCCAGCTTCAAGTTTCAGCTTCCTGTAGCTTTGATACGATTTTGCGCCCACACCACATTCAGTTCAATTCAATTTTATTTATATAGTGCCAATTACAGTCAAATTGTCTCAAGACACTTTACAGAACCCATATGCCTGACCCCCAGAGCAAGCCCCAAGGCGGCAGTGGCAAGGAAAACACCCTTTTAACAGGAACAAAAACCTCGAGCAGAACCCGGCTCTTCATGTGGGGGGTGGGGGGTGGGGGCATCTGCCTGCTGGCCGGACGGGTTGAGAGGGACAGAGGAGGTAGAGAATAGAGAAGTCATGAGGTCGAGGTGTGAAGAGGGGTAAAGGGGTAGAGGTTCTGATCAATATCATGGTAGATACATTTTTTCAGTCTAAAAGAGGTTTCTTGCTCTGAGTAATTCAACATAAAGCTTTCCATTAATAGGAAAGAAGGTGTCAGTTGTCAGAAATATCTTCTTTACACCAGTCGGATAAAGCATGATCAACAAACCCTGAAAATCATCCCACCCACGGCCATGTCATCAGCATATTTTAATATCTTCACAATGTTTTTCTGTTGCGCTTTATTTGCCTGAATGGGAAACAATCGTGATGATGACACAAAGTCCCCAGGAGGCCACTTTGCTTGAAATAACCTCATCAGAGAAGCACTCCTCCTCCCCCTGCTCTCTGTGCTTAAGAGGCTGTTGACCCAGACATCACCTGAGGCTACCGTTTACCTCCAGTGGAGCCTCTCGCTGTCACAGAAAGACGAAGATTACTATACTTTTCCATTTTTTCTTGGAAAGTGTCATTTGCTAGACCTGCGCAGATAACGATTGTTGTCGGCTCTGGTTAATTTACTGATTATTTTTGCGATTTAAAAGCACCATGTGGAGTTTCAGACCTGTAGCCGTGGGGCAGTGTTGCAGGATTACAGGGCCACTGGAAGTAAATATTGAAAAAAACAAAAAGCAATTATCTTTTAATGGTTTATACAGTGTGTTTGTTAGCTCATGTTAATGGGAAAACTAGAATTATCGCCTCATGGTTGAAAGACCACCAACCAGTCAAGTTGTATGTCTGTCCAGACTTGACCTTTGACCTTCTGGATATAAAATATAATAACTTCATCATTTTATTCCATTGTTGAGTGTTTATTATACTAGTATTTTTGAGTCATGGGCAAAAATGTGTTTTCTAAGGTCATCGTTATCGCTGAACACCAACTTATAGTCAGTCCAAGTGAATGTTTGTGAATGAAATTTGCTCAAAGAGTCCCTGATTACTCATGTTCATAAGAATGGGATGGATGTGAGGTTCCAGTGACCAACAAGATCTAATCAGTTCTTTGAGTTCAATTGAACATTTGTGCCAAATTTGAAGCTATTGTTTGGAAGCGTCTCTGAGATGTTGTGTCATCAGAATAGGATGGACGGCCCCAAAATATATGACCATGTCTGTTATTGTCACAAGGGAATGAAATGCTCAAAATACTGTATATGAACTTTAGCCTGAACATAACCGCTGATGTACAGTTATTCTTAGTTTAAAGGAACACAAACAAGCCAGAAAATCTTGTTTCTTCTACAGAAACATTATAATGAGGTGCAGTCAGACCATTCTCCAGTGCTGGTACGGTGCTGTGGAGATAAGACTCTGTGAATGTAAGAAATATTTTATTGTATAATGTATTAATCACAGAAAAGCTGGAAATTTTCACATTTCAGGATCATGTCATAAATGTTTAGCATAATATTTTTAATGAAGTATTAATTACCACAACAGGTGCTTATTTATGTTAAAAGATCAATTTTAGCACGTTGAAAGAATTTTAATGCAGTTGAAAATTATCTTTGGCGCTTTCTAAATCGGTAGATTTTTTTTTAAATTATAAATGTCTTTGTAACTGAAGGCTTTTTAAGGAACCATTAAAAATAAATAGCTATTTATGTCAGCCAGCTCTTCAAAATTGTTAATTCATCAATAAAGCCAGTTAACAAGACTAATTATTTTTAGTGAGTGTCTCCTATAAAACTAAGTAAATAATCAATAAAAGGTCATTTTTAAAGGGCTCTTCCAACACAAATATTCATGAAGTCTGGAATTGTCATGTTAACAAGTTGTCATTCTCATATGTCTAATTAAAAAGTGCCTTCAAGTGTTCTTCTACAAAACATAGAGGTTTGTTACAGTATTGTACCAAACAAGGATATATTGTACAGCGTTCATGCTTCTGACACAAAGCTGTAGTTTGCCGCATCTCCACAAGATTGCAGCAGAGATCCTAAAATCATTTCCCTCACATGAATCCCAGCTATGCCTTTGTGACTCAAGATAAATGGTTAAAATACCAGCCTTATTACAAGCGTTCAGTCTCCTCACTGAACTATGATCAAAACAATACCTCACATTCCTCCCAAGATTTGTATTGTGAAATAAATCGGGTCAAGGAGTCATTTAAACAGAGGGAATGTTTCCATTGCAGCAGTAGACTGATGGTCTGAGCCAACAAGTTCCAGGAAGAAGCAAAATACTTTCTCTCATCTCAGACCGGAGATTGAAGCAGGTGCTTTACTGTCAAATCTCAGATCTGCTTCTTCACTTCCTGGTATGGCGTCGCTGTAATAAACGAGGCTGGATGACAAATACGTTACTGCCTTTTCCTGTGTGATCCGCACAGAGAAACAGAAACAGCCCATTTAGTTTTCACCTGAAGCTTTGAAACTCCACAGTGATGTGCATTTAAAACACAACTGTAGCATTAGTGTTCCTTTAACCTGCCCTTGTAACTCAGTTCTTTCATTTTTATGTTATTAAATGACATCATGGACAGTCAGGGAGATACCAGATCACATCCTGGTTGGTGTGTGTGTGTGTGTGTGTGTGTGTGTGTGTGTGTGTGTGTGTGTGTGTGTGTGTGTGTGTGTGTGTGTGTGTGTGTGTGTGTGTGTGTGTGTGTGTGTGTGTGTGTGTGTGTGTGTGTGTGTGTGGCATTCAACCAACATCGCTAATGCGTCATGAGGAAGTTTGTGAAGTCTGATGTTTAAAAGATCATGTGGTTGGGATACTTCAATGATCCTGGATCAAAAGGAGGGATAAAGTTTACGCTTGTGGTGAAAGGACAGGAGGAGCTCGCCACACAGCCTACCTGTTTCCCAACACCTGACCTCAATTTTCTATGCACCAGAAAACACTTTTGTTAACCACAGCTTTCATTTCAGGTGGTAACTTTCTTTGCCCACCAGCTTTACACTTTAAGAAATGTTTGAGCTCAACAAAACAAATTTAAAGCAACAGATGGCGCCAATCTTTTTGAGTTATGGAATTACGTTCAACCAACAAACTCCATTAAGTTGGTGGGATTAGCTTAATTTACCAATCTTAACCTTCTGAAATGGTTCAAGCATGTTTACATAGGGGAGGGGACCTCCAATCTTAATCTTATTAAGTTACATCAACTTAAATTTTGCTTTAAATCAAATAAATTCAACTTTAAATTACATTGAATTTTAAGTTGATGCAACTACAAACATCATACTGTCAACATAAGTCTTCAAAATAATGTTTGCAACTTAAAACATTATAGAAATCACTACTTTTTATTTTTATTTTTTAAACTATAAAGCCCCTTCAATTACTTTTTAGAATGTAGATGAAAATATTTAGACATATCTGAATGCTAATGAAGCTAGTGGGTTAGCTTAGTCTGATATAAAGACTGGACGATTATAGGTACTGAAATCAGCCTGTCAGGACTCAATGATTTTAATAATACATATTGTTTTTTTATCTGCAAATGAGCTGTTATGTAGACTTTTCTACTTTTCTCCTCCTCCTTCAACGTCTCATACTCACCAATCTAAGCTGCCAGCTTTGCAGTCGTACACTCTACTTGTCAAACTCTCAGCAAGAATGTCAGAAAAACCTTTTTCCTAAAATGAAGAACTGCTCTAATTAAGATTGACTCTTGTAACCTCAGATTGACCTCTTCATACGCACAAAAATATGACTTCCTCACACACCTTCGCACAGACAAATCCCTTGTCAAACACACCCTTTTCCACACGCACTCACACATTTTCCACATAGTCCCTACTTGACCTAATACTAGCCTACTTTTTCAGGGGCCCTATTGTCATCCCCCGAGGAGCCTGGCTCTGATGTGTTAGGCAATCGTTGGTTTGGCAGCTTCCCAGCATCTGAGACACTCCAGCTACCCTGTTGATACCTAATCTGACTCTTCGGCTCACACACACATATACATATGCACACAGACACGCAGGCAGGTATGCACATGAACACACAAACGCACAACGCTTACGCAAGCCCCGGCCAGCCATGCCTAGGGTAGTCATAACACACAGAGGGTGGAGACATGCCAAGCTCTTATAGGTCAAACAAATGATTCACAAGCACAAGTGGACTGGGTATGAAAGAATACGTGGATGTGAGTTTTAATAGTGCTGTTGTTCAGTGTTTGATGACTTGACCTGAAGCTCCACCGGTTAACGTTGAAGCTGGAGGGAAAAAAAGGAGCGAGAGCAGCGCTTATGCTCCCCCTTGTGTATTCCAGGAAGAGACACTGACCCACTATTGACATTTGTGTGTTTGAGGAGTTAAATGTTACATTACGCAAAGGTCAGAGAGAAGAGTAAACGGTTGGAGGCGCAGATGGCGAGAGAGGATTTTTTTTCTCTCTTTTTTCCTCTTGCAAGGATGAAATTGAAAGCGCTGAGGGAAATGAGAAAACGCATTGTTCTCTCTTGCCGTGATGAAGAGCTGTGTGGAGAAAGAAATTGTCACAGGAAGAGCTCTGAGGCACGCAGGTGTTCGCATGGGTGTGCGTGAGACAACGATGAGCGGCAGCGCTGAGAAAGAACAAGCCGTGTGAATATGAAAAAATGTGATCTTTATTCAACAACTCCACACATATTTCAAATATACATATTTACACATTTTGTACAATGAATATAACTCTTGTGTGTAACCTGTGTGGGCTAATAATAGCCTCTAGGTCGTGTCACAAATACATAATTCACAGTGCAATATGAAGATTGTGCACCCGTGTCAGTTTAATCTACACGTCACATGAACCCGTGACTCTCTCTACATGTATCAACCAGAAACAAAATCACAAATCTCTTAAATTACTTTTCTGTGAGGGACAAACTCAGATTGTCACAAGTCTCTTCCTATCTGGTAGCAGATCAGAGAAAATAACTGAAGGCGTTTTGTTAGCCTGACCCAAAGTTAAATGCACAGCACGTTCTCAGATTTGCCAGATTTAGTACCATTGTCAACATTAGTGTGCCAGGACAAAATAAAAACATCTGGCTGCAGACTTGTAGTAGCTTGTAACTGTCACAAACTAACAAAAAGCATATTTTTAGAGTGTGGTACATCATGTCACTAACTATGAGGACTAGTCTCCATGGATCCACAGCTTTCAACAGAGAAAAAAAAAAGGGAAAAAAGTACCATTAAAGAGGTGAAACGGTCTGAACAGATTCTTCCAGCCAAGGTCAGGAACATTCTCTGCAGACACGCTCAAGTGTTGAGTCATCAACAGACAACCAACATCAAATATCGCCTGATTGCCACTGATTCAGAGTCATTCAGTTTATGAAACACAGCGATATGGGCACAACACTCAGCACAGCGCGGCTTTGTTAAAGCAAAAAAACGGCTTGACATAATGTTCCGACTGAAATGAACAAAACGGGTTCAACTGCTCAGCTGAGAAAGTCTTCATTTTTCTGTAATGTGTTTCTGATTTGAAGGCTCCTTAAGTGGATATTTTGACACATCTCTTAAAAAACACACACATTATTAGATTGAAACAAAAATTAGATGACATCAGTAGAAAGAACCGTTTGAGTTCTCGGCGTGTTTTTACTTTTCCTACTGAAATCCCACTGCTGCCTTCAGCCGCAAGAGTTATCAACGATCTCTGTTGCAGCTGAGGCATGTGACCACGTCTTTAAAGCGAGACTTGCTCCCAGCATTTTGCTTTAAACCAGAAGCATTAGTGTTAGGTTTAGCTGTGGTTAATTGCACACAGGCAGGATTTCAGGCGAGCTAAATGGACTGATCGCACTCATGTACACAAGGTCAGATTAGATACTTCCCCTTCAGATGCAACCTTTGAGGGAAAGTTTCAGCTCTGGGCACGTTTTAGAAAAGGTAAATAGTCAAGATGCACCATTCCCTGCTGGCCATTTACAAGGATTTGTGTTAGCCTGGAGTCACAGCTTGTTATTGAGTGCGTGTGACAAGCTTTTCCCACTTTTCCGCAAGTCTTACACCAGTAACACCCTGCCTTTCTCAACCTTCTGCGCGTGGTGTGATATTTGTAAATGCTCTCCATTTGCTGAGACATTGCCAGATTGGCAGTGAGACACCTTCGTAGTGTCCCACTGAGTATGACACATCAGTCCTCTGCTAGCCATCTTTCTCACTCTGTGTCGCTGTCTGCTTCGAGACGTCAAGCTTCTCGCTCGGTCTTCCTCGAGTTGATCGGTGAGTCAGCCTCGAAGCCTGCAGCCTGGTCAGAGAGTGAGAGGAACAACATCTCCTCGCCTCCCATTCAAGATTCATCTAATGCAGTACGAAGCCTCATGAATTCAGGCCCAGCATTGATGACTACTGTTTTATCTGGGGGGCTTAAACTCCTCTGATACAGTCATAGGAGCCTGCAGACATTATTTTTTTAACTTAATCTGGCAAATTCTGACTCATTGTTATATCTTTTAGCACCAAATAATTTCAAAAACACACATATAGAAACACAATGAACGATCATTGTGGACAATGCCCTTAGCAAGTAACATGTATACAACAACAAAATACAGTACAGTAAGTAGAAAGCTTGAGGGTGTATGTACACACAACAGTACACAAATGGGTTTCTAAAAAGTGCCAATGTAAAAAATAACGACGATGAATCCCTCATAGCAAATTTTGTTTTGGTCCCTCAGTCAGGCCGAGTTGAGTCCGTCAGCAGAACAGATCATCGTCCTCTTCCACATCAAAGGACGGCACCGTCTGTTCCGCCGAGCTCACTTCCGTCTCACCCAGCGCCACTTCCTGGGACGACGGCGGCAGGTGGAACCATGGGTGAGCGAGCAGCTCTGCCGCTGTGAGTCTCTCCCACGGTTCTTTCCTCAGCAGGCTCTGGAGCAGACACTTGGCTTTGGGCGACAAGCCCTCCGGCAAACAGCACTGGCCTCGACGAATTTTGGAAAACAGCGTTGCCGGGTCCGGGTCGTGGAAGGGGTAGCGCCCGACAAGCATGGTGTACAGCATGACGCCCAGGCTCCACATGTCGGCCATCTTGCCGGAGTAAGGCGTGAAGCCGCTGAGGATCTCCGGGCTGACGTATGCGGGACAGCCGTGGGTGTCTGACATGGAGTCGTCGTTGGGGTCTTCCAGGACGCGGCAGTCCTCGAGGCTTTCTAGTCTCACCTGTGTCCTGTCGGGGAAAAGTTCACATAAGGTCAGGACATTTGGAATGACCTTTAACAAAATGTTTAATTTAGTTGAAGCAGGTCTGTTAGTTGGACTTAAAACAGCTATACAACAACTGCAACAACAACAGAGGGCTTAAAATGAATTAGGAACATCCTTCCTTTAGCCTTAATCTGCAGTGTGCACAGACAGATGGGCAGACCGCCACACACATAGCGTAGATAAATACAACACACACACACACCAGTGAACTTACTGTGACCTAAGTGCACCACAGTGAGTCCCGTTTAAGAAACAGAGCTGCCTAAGCAAATTTCCAATGACTCCCTGGCACTCACATGGTCACGTAAACACACATATAAATATACTACTCCAACAGTCCCCTCCTCCTCCTCCTTCCTTGCTCACTCACACACTCTATGCTATATTTAGCCATGTTAATGACAGGACGTACATTTAGTCCTGCACCAGAGCAACTAAGATTGTGAGTGCGTATTTGCAGAATGAGACATTTACCAGTGAAAGAACCATTACACAAACATAGAACATATGATGGGAAGGTTTTGCCTCTTCCAGGGATGACAAAAAAAAACTCCCTACAGCAACAACTCTGCTTAAAAATCAATTTGTGTGCATTGATTGAGGTTTTTTATCACACAAACACACACAAGAACTGCTCTGTTTGATCTCTCATTCAAGGTGTTGGGGGGGCGACTCTTGAGAGACAGAGTGGCTGCAGAGAGGACGAAAAGAGTGACAGCCAGAGGAGGGCCGAGACAGAAAGCAAATGATATTTAAACGGCGAGATAGTGGAGGAGATAAGTCAGGAGAGGAGAAAGAGAGATGCAGACAGAAAAGGAAACAGAACAGAGAGAGTTAGAGGGGTGGAGAGAGTGACTCATCCTTCTGTTGAGAGTACATATCTTCTCTCCTCCTCCTCTCTCTCTCTTTCTCTCTCTCTCCAGTCGAGGCTATCTGCACCTGGGTCCCACACTTGCGGCGCCAGCCATCCCATAATTACCCTCAAATGGCTGTTGCCACATCAGTGACGCACGGGGAGGCTGGCCTGACAGTGAAGCTTTGCATGCTTCACAGTGCTAGTCACCTTCCCTAAACTGGCTTTTCCAACTGCACTGTGTGTGTGCGTGCGTGTGTGTGTGTGAATCGCAGATAGCATTTGTCAAATTGTTGTGACTTTCTCTGTCTCTGGCTCGGGAGCTGCATTGTTGGCCGGGGCATTGCATCACAGCTTGTGTGTCGGGGCTTTGAAAGCCGTCTGATTGTGAATTTGGAAGAATGTATGACAGAATAAATGAGGTCATAAGGAATTGTAACAGTTCAAGGAGACTTATGTTGACTTTTGTGTGCGGTTGGACGAAAGCGAGCGATCTCGAAAGGATTTTTTTTTTGTGCAGATACTGCTTAGCTCCATTATGTCACACAGCCATTTAATGTAATCAGCAAAAATAATCCTGCAGGTTTGTTTTCAAAATCACATCACAGTGAGATCTTTTCTTGTGCCGCTGCTTTAGTGCGTCGCCGGGCAAAAAAACAGAAGCTGTCATCCCACAACTTTGTGGGTCAAGTGGGTCTTGTGGGTCAGTCTTGCAACATTAGCGCTGCAGTGCCGTCACCCTGCTAACGGAACGCTGAGCACCCAGCCGTTTCAAACTCGCAGCTTCACAGCTCTGAATGTGCAATCAGCGCACATACAAACATGCATGTATGGACGCACGCATACAAAGAATGAAAATGAGCCGTGCAGGGCCCCCCCCGCTCCTCTTCCCCTCTGCACATATACACTGTGACTCATCGCTCTGCAGCCGTATAGCTATCAGAGGGACACAACCGACTTCAACTTCTCTCACTGGCTGTCCGCTCTCATTCATCCGCTGTGACCCCTGCAAACCCAGAGGTCATGGCCGGAGAATGTTACTGTTGAAAAGTCTCCATGAAAAAAAGAAGAGAAAGCCTTTGGAAAGCCGAGGAGGAGGGGGCTGTGTGGGATCAGCGGGCGCTTACAGGAAAGAGAGTGACGCAAGGGCAAAGAGGCGACAAATAGTTTTGTAAGCAGGGATTCTGTGTGTCTTCCTGAACAGAATGTAGCACTCAGAGATGCAGACATTAGGGCATATGTGTGTGTGTGTGTGTGTGTGTGTGTGGGAGCCGGTTCAAAGGATAGTACTTTGAACTAGTCCCTCGTGGATGAAAGTGTATCTTGAATGAAACCTTGTTGGAAGCATCAATTATTCCACAGCCCAGCCATGATGTAATTTATTAATAAATAATGAGTAATAAATATATTCTAATATATAGACCGCAGAAGGCCACGATTGTCTCATTCAGCAGCCTCGTCTCGCGGCCATGCCAAACTACCACCCACCACATTCACACACACACACACACACACACACACACACACACACACACACACACACACACACACACGCACGGCAAACACACAACACGCATACAAAGAGACACGTCGAGAGCGAGAGAGTGAGAAGAGGGAGACAGACAGAGAGGGCGAAAATCTGGGAAGCAAAGCAGTCTGCCTCCACAAGTACAGAACCTCCTACTCTCTCTGTGCCCACATTGGTATCTGCACACATGGCCTGTGTGTAGCAGCTTCTGCCATGCTCGCTCCGTGTCCTCACTGGCATGTGCCACTACACTGCAACTACTTCAAGTCTGAGAGCATCCAAAGAAAGTTAACTCTCACACTTGCTGGATGGTGCACAGCTCACCAAAGCTTCCAGAAATGCAGCACATCTCACCTTTTCTCATCGGTGAAGACAAACTTGCGCAGCTTGAGGTCACCCAGCACGATGCCGGCCTGGTGGCAGTGTGCCACGGCCACGGCCACCTGACGGAAGAGCCTGCAGGCGTGTTCCTCGTCCAGCCGGCGACAGCTCTTCACCAGGGTGTGCATGTCACCAAAATCCTTCTCCAGGAACACGTAGGCCTTGCGTTCACCCAGGATGATGTCCCTGATGCCGGCCACATTCTTGTGTGCTGGTAGAATCCCGTAGGCTCTGATCTTCTCCTGGTAAACCCCCATATCGAAGACCTGGGAAGAGAAAGGGGGGAAAAGATGAGAGAAAGGGATGGAAATGAGGAAGGAGGGAAGGAGTGAGTGTGAGGAGGAGGAGGCAGTGGGTCAGTGTGTTCTTAATGATCATGTGAGGAAACAGGCATGCAAAAATTTGGCAGGGAGATAAAAAAAAGGCGTAGGATATGCTTTGATTCCAGCTCTATACAGTGCTTTTGCAAAAGCATGACAAATGAATCACCGAGGCGAGAAGCGATTAACTTTATTAATCAACAAAGCCAAACGCCTGCAGCTCTGTCATGCAAACACACGGACGGATGTGGAACAGTGGAGGGCCCTGTCCCCTATCTGGACAGATCCCTATCATGATCTTTCCGTATTTATTTATTTATTTATTCATTTCTGCCTCTCATGTTTGCATTTTTTTCTGTGTCACAGCGTGGCGTATTGCAGTGACGTGTATGCAAATGAGGCGAGTTGACAGACAGTGTGGAGCTCAGTGCCACGGATAAGGTGGACTGGAAACAGGCTGCAGATCCACAATGCACTGCTCTGTCATCTTCTTGTAAACAGATTTCACATAATAGAGGCTTATTTAGTTCCGTATTTAAATAAATCCGTGAGGCAACGCCGCTGCTATTACGCAAAGCGCAACACATTTCGCGTGAGAATGACATTCGGCGAGAAAAGAAAAAAAAAAAAGTCAGCTAAATACGGATGACATGTCAGACGGTGTGTTGAGCAACGCGACGTCTTGAAACATCATTCATTGAAAGAAATTGCACAATGACGGGGTTGCGCATACCTTACACAGTAGCTCATCGCCAGTATCGGTGTTCATCGCGCTGTGCACGCTCTCCCGGTCCGCCAGAGGTAGAAGCAGGAACGGTCCTATCCTGGACGGTCCCTGGTGGCTCGGTGGGATAGGGGTCGGCACCGGGCTGACCGGGGAACTGGGTGAAGTGAGTCCTCCGTGCGCGTCCCCAGCCTCGGCGCTCAGCCTGGCGCATTTGGCCGGCGGCTGGTCGTCCGAGTCCAGCCGCTTATGCGCGACTCTCCCGGTGGTGCGGATGCAGACAGCCGGGCTGCTCCACTGCTGCAAGTTCATCCTGATTGGCCGGTTCACCGTGAAAAAAAGCCCCAAATTTAAAATAAAAATCTTTTTAAGGTGTCTCTTGCTGGTGGTTAGAAAAAACTACAAAGTGTGCACTCCATTCCTCCGTGCGGGGCGCATGGTTAAGTTGGAAGTTCGGCGCGTATTTCTTGGTAATAATCCAACGAGAGGAGACCGCTCGTGTGGCTCTGAGGTCTGTTGTACTTTTGGTGAGAAAAATTCCGATCCCTTTAGAGCCCCGGAGTGAGAGAGACAGACAGAGAGAGAAAGGGAGACAGTGGGAGAGAGAGAGGGAGAGAAAGAGAGACCGCCTCACACTAACAGAGAGGCTGAGAGTGAGTGAGTGAGTGAGTGAGCCGCTCCACTGATGTTGAGCTCAAACACTCCGCCCGACCAGTCCAGCCTCCTGGTGACACAACCATTGAGCAATCCTGTAACGGCACCGACTCCAGCTCTGATGACACTGTATTACCTTTCACAGACCTTTCGCATATGGTTCAAACATTATTCTTTCTCTCTCTCTAGATGTTTGTCAGGGTGTCATGAATCTCCACATTCCTACTCTTGAGATTTTGCTGATACCAAAGAACCTGAGAGCAACCAGGGAATCATCTGTTACTTATCAGGGCTTGCCCTCATCAAGCAGCATGCTGCACATGTTTTAGACAATAATTAACAGTGTTTAAAACTCTGACTCAGTTGTTCCTGCTGCTATTTATTACCAGGTGTAACAGTTCCTCCACTGACCTCCTGTGTGCCACCTGAGCTGTTTGCTCTCCAAATGTTAGGCCCCAAGTGTGAACTATAGTCCCCATAAGGGGCTCCTGTGTAGGACCCTGGCTTTAACATCAGCATGATATTTTCCCATGCTGGGCCTGTAGTGTGGATATGACTCACCCCCATAAAGCTGGGCTATAAGCATTCACATAAAATATGCTAGTGTGGCTCGGTAAACAGCATCATAGCAGCTGGGCTCCCACAGACACCGAAGTTCAAAATCCTCAAACACCCAAATAGCACTAACAAGCGAGCCAACACTTTGCAATCTGTGTGAGAATTATGCAATAATCCTGAAAAATATAAACAGCGAACTATGGACTTCAGAATGCAGGAACTTGAAATTGAAGGGTGAAGTACAGGCAGAGATTCCTGTAACGATGAGATGAGCTGACGGTAGGTAATTATAAATGTGCATGTTTGTGTGTGTTTGTCTGGGTGTGTTACACGCGTGACCATGTGCGTGTTGCGCAAGAGTTCTCTTTTTCCACTGCTTTATGTCGAACAAGCGCAGTGGAGGCTCACTGAGCGTTCACTAAAACACAGAGCACCAGCTGGCCTCTGAGTGTGTGTGTTTGTGTGTGTGCACCATCACCCCTCTTTTGTACAAACCCCTCCTGCCAAACAGAAGCATGCCGTTCCAAACAACTTCTTTTCACATTTCTCGCACAGTTCCTTCTACCAGAGGTCACACACTTAACCAGGTCACAGCAGTTGGGCTCAGCTTGACTCAAAAAAGGTCACACAAACCTGTTTCTGCAGGCTGTCCAAACATGGATGAGCTGCAGATTCCATAGGAATGATGAGTGTTATTTTTAGGCCTCACATTCTTTCTTTGTGCAGTGGTCGTCCTACGAAAAAGGTGACTCACCGACTGATTGATGTGTGTGTCTCTCTGTGAGCAAGTGTGTTTGTCATGCTGCCGAGCAGGCACAGGAACAGGTTTCCTCTCGCTGCGGTCCCTTCTTTCTCTGTTTGAGAAGTTCAGAAAACAGGATGAGCAGTCACTGTGGGAACGGGCAGCAGAGGTGCTGAAGGCCGAAGAGGTTTATTGTTGTCTGACATCAAAGCAATGATGCCTGTTTGCAGCTTGTTTGTGTGTGACGCAGCGCTGAGGTGAACACTGGAAAACCTGAGTGAGTCGTGTTGACTAAACAAAGCGTTTGCATGTGTGTATCTGTGTCACTGAGAGCCACATGGAGATGTATAGGTTGTGTATTAACTCTTACACGATTTAGATTATGTTGCTGAGCAGCAGGTTGTAGCTTATGGGTTGAATAGCTGGTCAGCCTGTGTGTGTGTTTACATGTAATGTTTGTGTATACACTGTCTGTGTAGGAGTGTGTCTGGATCGTCATGCCAGTGAGTGAGAGGAGAAAACAGCATTCAGGGCATGCTCTCCCTTGTTATAATTAGCTGAGTCACTCACCACTGGCAGCGGTAAAGAGAGGCTGGGAATTGATCTGCTCTGAGAATAGTTCAGATCGGATCTGGCTGACAGCCCGCCATCACTGTGAATTATTCTTCATGTGGGTTCATCTGTCACCGTGGACACACACGCATGCAGATGTAAAAAATGACACGGCCGCAGATTTGAGATTCACACAAAACTCACGACATGAAACTTTACTGCCTACCTCAAAGTAAATCCAGTGAATATATTTTGGATGATCCTTACAGCAGCCTTAGATTAGCTTCGTGTTTGCTCATTGATAACTTTCCGTGTTGCCAATGGAAACGCCTAATAATGAGATGAACTGAGCAAGTCATAAATAAATATAAAGTCTTCCACAGGCTCCGTCAGTGGGCGCCACGAGTAGGCAGTGAATGTGTCTCTTTCCTGTTTGTTCGTGATTTTTGCTACCGATAGAGCTGTTCACTATTTTGTAACGTATTAAATATAATTGCAGATGCCTTTAAATAGAAGAAATTATATTCCACTTTTGGAACTGACCTAAAACAGCAACAACAATTTGCCTGTCAATGGAGGACTGCTGTGGCTTTTTAATTCCCTTTGTGTTACCAGCAGACAATATCATGGCAGTAAAAGCTCCGGTGTTACTAGTAGCATTAAATATTGTCTTGTTTTATTGATGTCTCAGTGAGCTGCAACACTGGCAGAATAGCAGGGACAAGAAAACTTCCAAATTTTTCGACTTGCGATGCATTATTCAAAGAAAGTAACCCCCCACTACAAGCCTGCTAGTCACACCAGATAAATTGCCTGGTTGACCCAGTTTTGTTGTGTTTCATATTTGTAGGGGCTTGTTATTATCAACTAGACACCGAGAAACAGCTCCGTTTTCAAACTAGGAATGCATCACTGGTAATAAGATTTTATTCAGGCCTGCTGGCGCTTCTGTTGTTCTTTTCACCAATTTGAAGACATCGCAGCTGCCAGAAATGACTGATATCTGTGTTTCAGAATTACAACTAGGAGGCCAATATGAAAGACTGTCTTTGTCTGGACAGCAGTAATTACACTGTTGAAAAAAAGCTGCTAAAATAACAGGAAAAATCTGGAAGAAAAATACTGTAAAACTGTGAATTTTTATGGTCACAAATTTTAAAGAATAAATTAGTACTTGTAAAAATGGACATTGTGTACAGTTCTGCCCTGTTTTTATTACAAATATTTTTACATTTTTCTGTCATTAATGTTCAGAATTTTCTTTCAAACAGCAGAAAGCATCTGTAAAATAATGTTTCTTATATGGTAACAATTAAGTAATTTCACGGTAAAGTATTGTATGTAAATTAACTACTATTTGTGAAAATACTGACTTTTGTTGTCAGCATTTTTTTTTACAAGTTTGACCTGTTATTAAGGTTAGCACGTGAATGACTATTTTTTATGTGATTTTACAAGTTATTTAACAAAATGGGGGAAATGTGTAAAATAACAGTAAATTTACAGCGAAAAAATTTACATCGATTAGCATTTTTAACCGAGAAAAAGCATGTATAGTACCAGAACCCCATTGAAATTATTATTAGGATTTTAACGCATAATTATTTACACTTGTGCATATATACAACATTTGCATTTTCTACATGATGCAGTGCTCATAGATGCACAAACCAGGGTGTTCCAAGCATGTTCTACCTACTGTGTGCATTACATTTGTTGTATCTGATTTACACGTATTCTTTAATATTGTTTTAAACATTTATTGTTGATTAAGAGAAGCTTTGCATTGACCACAAAGCTCAGTATTTATACATGATTCACTGTCACCTCTGCAGGAGCAAATCAGCATTTCTTTGACAAAGTCACTGGTGTGCAGAGCTATGCCAAAAATGTAAAGTATGATAATTAGAGCTGAACTTTGACCCCATTCTGGAGCATCTGACACAGTGCAATTGAGGATAGAGGAAAGTACAAATACTGTATGTAACAGGAGTCTTTTTACAAGCCCGTCATCTTCCTCTGTTGGTCTTATTCAGCCGGCCGCCGTGTGTTCTTTTATGAATTTTGTAAAGTGGAACTTGTTTTCTTCAAATGTCTGGTTGTCTGCCATTACCATTGTGTGTCTGGCCGGCTGACAGTTTTCTGTGAATGTTGAATTAGAGTGTGGGAGATAGAAGTGGGCCAGTGGATATTCAGCTATACACTCGCAGTAAAAATGATTGAATTACTATTCTGTTAGGGTATAACAAAAAAGTAGGTCTTATAAGCTCCAGTTCTTTGTTCTACTGTACATCTCGACATAAGCTCCTAGACTCAGTGAACTGTGTGAACCCCAGTGTTGAGGTTTCATCTCAAATTAGTCATCAGACCACATTAACCATCTCTACTGAGCATGCTCTATATTTTTACAACCTAAACTGACCTCAAAGACAATCAATCAAACCAGGAGCCGAGATGGAGATTGTTTCATGTGGAGGAGCTCCAGACTGTAGTCTGGCCAAAAAAATCCTGCCTTCCTTTGCTAGTTATCCCAGTCTGTCCATCACTGTGTCTTTGATCTGTTCGGTTGAGAAGGGCTGGTCAGATTAGAATCAGTGGCTTCTTGGCAGATTTTTTTGCATTTCACAACCCAGTTTTAGGTTTCATACATTCTTTCAATTTCAACACTACACTGTGCTCAGGTTTCACAGCACATGGCCATTAATTGTTTTTTTTTTTTTTACATCGGAACACACCTACACATTATTCTCCATTGATGGAAAACATTTATTCTCACACTGGGGAGTTGCCATGTTTGCACATACTCAGCACAAAGACTTCCCCAAAGGTCTTCTGAGACGCGACGAAGGTTTAGCTGAAAAAGAAAATTCTTCAAGTTAATGTTGAAACTGCATTCACGTGAAGTGGCAGTTTTTAAAGCATGTAAGCAGTTTCAGAGAACTAATATTCTTCTTTGGGGAAGTGTTAATATGTTTGTTAATGACAGCAGCTTTGCTTCACACTTACTGAACTGCAATGCAAAAGGAAACCCTCTGTCATTATCATTGTGTTTTGAACAGAAAGTTCCCTTAAATTCTTTTAACATGTGTTATAAATATATATATATTAGCAGTCAGTTTGTTGTTGCTGATCAGCTTTGCCAAAGTGCTCCTATCTGGAGAACGTAATCAACAAACAGATGGTTAACAAAATGAAAAAACAACAACATTAAATTACACTCTTTTGGCTCATATCCAAAGAGAGTCACAGTGAGGGTATTTAATCTCAATTAATGAGCAGAAGTTAGATGTCATAAAAATGGATTTGCAACCATCTGAAACAAGTACAGTAGCAGTTCTCGGAGAGCTACAGTGGGTGCTCAGAGTATTTTTAGTGTTCAGAGTTTGGGTGCAGTTTCAAAGGTTTCAATCTGTGGAAGAAGATGTACAGTAACTCTGCTGTCTGTACTTTAGCAGAGAGTTCAGTCCACCACTGTCCTCAAACCAAAAACGACCACATAGGTCGTCTGTACATGCCCGTATTACGACCGAGTGTTACGTTTTGACTATGCGACCTCTGGCGGTTGAGTAAATATCGACACTCCGGTGTCGCAGGTGAAACGTCACCATGAAACAAAGTTTTATCTAACACTATCCCTGTCCCTTTCCCTCACCCTAACCATAACCCTAAACCCGTGCTGAGAAAGTGAGGAAAAAGCCGTTTCGCGACGGAAAAGCCGTTTCTCGAATTAAATCACGTAATGCGTTCGTTTTCCCCGTAGGGGCGCAAACGTTCAAACGACCACATAGGTCATATTCCGGTGCACGTTACAAACGACCGATGTGGTCGTATGAATTTGAGGACATGTTGGTATAGAACCAGAATTAAGAAAGGACTGATAGGACATGCTACAGTCTACAGAAGAGGTGTAGGGTTTGACCAAGGCCTGGAGCTGCTCCTGAGCATAAGCTCGGGTTATCAGTATGGAAAGTATCACTTTGAGTCTTAATACTAGAGTCAGTATCCTTGATACAAAATGGATTCATCTGACCACAGTGTCTGCATTGTGATTCTGGCCTCGGTAGTACATGATGATGGTGTTTTCCACCCAAAATATAAAAGTCAGCCTCCAGAACAGCCTCAGTCCTCCTTGGCACAGTAACTGCAGGTCTGCGGAACTCTTCTGGAAGGATTAACACCACGCCTCCAGCAGAAATTCCTTCATTTACTGCAAGTAACAAGTAACACACTGGTCTGTGACGTAATCTCTGATAGACGTTTACCTTACCATGAAGACCACAGCATGTGATTCACTTCTTTTCCATCAAATTGTACTTATCCTGTAGGAAGAAATCTGTATTTTTCCTTTCCCACTGATTTACACAGGTGTTTCCTTTAATGGTATTGTTCCCTCCTATGATAACTCAAGCCCACATTTGTACTTAAAGGAGAAACACACTTAATGTCCTGAAAAAGTAATCACATGGCTGGCTGTATAATCTAACTTCTACTAATGCCATAAACACATGCCTCGATTGAAATGGCTGTTTTAAGGAGTCTGACTCACCGGGTGTAGACTGGAGGTATAAGCCTGTCATTTCCGCCGTGCATTTCACACGGCATTCTCCTTTCTTTCCACCGTCTGTGTTTTATCTGTTTTTTAGAATCTCTTTCACTACTGGAAACAACAACGACAGCCTCCGAGCAAGCAACCTACGCACTGAAAAAGTGTTGAAGGAGACCTGTATCGTGCTCTGAGGCAGGTCTGCCTGGTTCTTTTGGTGAAAACCCAAGTAGTTTCTGGGTGTCTTTTGCTCCTGTCACTTTTTTTTTTACTGACTCTGCATTCATTTTTCACTGCAAAATAGAGTCCTGCACAAGTATAGAGAACCCAAAAATGTCTTCTATGCAGCATGAAACATTTATTAAGCCGTAAGATTAAAAAAAAACAAAAAGGGAATCATCACATAGAACATATTCCAAGTGCCCACAAGTTTTACTAAGACTGGAAAAAGACATGTTCGCTCTACATGTTCTAGATTTTTTACTACTTAAATTTAAAAATGTTTCCTTAGCTGACTGTTCAGTGTAAACACAACTTGCGGTTCCGCTGAAAAGTCCCTGAAATATTATCATGTGATTGTTGGTCGCATCTGAATCACTCATTACTTCACAGTCGCATTGCAGAACACAGAATCTTTTGTTTCTACAGAATGTTGTTGAACTTACTTGGGGGATTGAAAAAAAAACAACACTTTTTTAAAAAAAATGAAAAATCACCACTTTAAGCTGAGATTTATTTACACATATATGGTCAAGGGCTGTCAAAGTGCAAAATCCGACGGTTCTCTCCGGTTTTACAGTTTCTGACTCTGATAAATTTTGGAATTTTAGTGAGTCGATGGCAGATCTCTTCTTCCTGTGCGCAAATGTTCCACCAAAACAAGGCCCCCCCCTTGACTCTATGTTGCTGGGGCACCGTCGCTGCATCCCGGGCACCAACCAAGATGACAATGAGTGGTTTGAAGAAATACAAACAAGTGTTTTTCAGGTAATAGCAGAATAATAATGAGGTGCCAGTTAACCAGTTCAAACATACTCTACCAGTCAAAAGTTTGGACACTCCTTCTCATTTAATGCTTTTTATTTATTTGTATTATTTTCTACATTGTAGATTAATCCTGAAGACTAACACTTTTTTGTTTATAACATAATTCCATAGGTATTCTTTTATAGTTTTGAAGTCGTCAGTGTTAATCTACAATGTAGAAAATAATTAAATCAAAGCCATAGAATGAGAAGTGTGTGCCCAAACTTTTATCTGGTAGTGTATAAACAGCACAAATAATGCCACTAGACAAGCACAAGTATACTTCCAAGAAAAGTGAAGTTAAATGTTCCAAGAATTTAAAGATACTCCATATGAAATCCACTTTTACTGCTGCAGAATAAGGGAATTTATTTACCCAATGTAACCCGTCTTCCTCAAAGTGAAACAAGGTCCTTTCTCAGTACAATAACACCATTTCACTGGAAAAGTTTCACATTTACCAGACAAACCCCTTTGGCCTTCATCAGTTTCATTTGAAAAGATCAGCTCACTTCCCTTCTCATCCCAAGAACATAATTTCATAACTCCGTCTTTGTCAGTCATTCTTCTTCAACACATGATTTCACTGAAATAGTTTGGCTGACACTCTGAGCTCCGGACCATGATGACTCAAGGGCTTTCCTGTTGCTAATGGGAAGTGGATTTCGATTGTGTATGTGTCTGTGTGTGTTTGTGTGTCTGTGTGTGTGCCTGCTGTGGCCACAACACACACAGACACACACACACACAGACACACAGACACACACACACACACACACACACACACACACACACACACACACACACACACACACACACACACGTCACCACCATACTGTCACCAGCCCATCACTGAGGTTACACAAGCTGTCTTTGCTCAGGCAGGCTGAGCCCATGATGTCACCGTCAGAGGAATGAGAAAACACAGATTGTGAAAAGGAAACAAGAAGTGACTGTCATTGATCTGCTGTGCTGACGAAAATATGTGGAAATCTGATTATTTCTGGTGCCCTATTACCTGCTTTTCAGAAGAAGGGAGGCTGAGGACAAAGACTTTATTGAGAATTTACACTCCAGTTGCTTTGATGGATGAACTTATGAAAGAATGCTGCTGCCCCTTCCTCACCATATATGTGAGCTTCAGCCTCTGGAGGGGATAGGGGGGCATTTCTACAACAACAACCCAACATTCACTCTTACTTCACGTTTTCAGTGGCCAGCTGTGCAGGAGGCGAGAAAGCAGCCCGAGTTTGAACTTCCTTCACAACTATTTCTGTCACTTCTCACGTTTTAAACGAGCTCCAAGGCTCTGAATGTTTTCCAGAGAGACCGTCTGAGAATGTGCTCTATTATCCTCGTATTTACATGATATTACATCTCATTTGTTTCTATTACAGCCGGCTTTTCACTTCCCTTCGTGTAAATACTTCTCATTCCCAGCCAGGTCAGACAGTTTGTCATGAGAACTATTTTCTATCGTGCCCATAGAGGAACCTGCCGGTGTTTTGAGGTGAACGCTAACATCAGCATTATCATGTTCACTGTGCTGAAGCTTTCATGCTTTTGTCTAGCAGGGTTACTATGTTTAAATTACAATGTTTCTAATTTTAAGTATTCCATCGTAAACCAAATGACTGAACACATTGAAATTTTGACCTGATGATGGTACTAGTTCAAGAAGGAGAGATTATATGAAAGCAGAGAGCAAACATTCATTGCAGAAACGTGCACACGCTGTAGATGGAAGCATTTTGGTAGTCAGAAGTGACATTATGGAGCAAAGTCTAGACGCTGGTGGTGGCTGAATAAAGTTGGCTGATGGAGACTGGAGGAGACGTCCTGGATGAGGTGGAGATAGGAAGGACAGGGGATGCATGGAAGGAAGAATGAATTTTTTAAAAATTGGGGCCAGATAGATCATTTGTCAGGTGTGAAGTGATTTCAACTGTGAGGGAGAACAGAGAGAACAGAGCAGCAGGAATAGTCCATATTCACCAAGAGGAATGGAGACGGAATGTGAGCGAACAAATCTTCCTTTCTGAGTTCATGTTTAAGCTTCATATGTAGTGTTAAGGAATCTCGAAAGTGAATCCAATTAATCTTTAAGAATACATAAATGTGGGCCACCGAGATAACTCAACAGGTTGAGTGGACAACCCCTGAACAGAGGCTGTAGTCCACGACGCAGTGGTCTGGGTTTGATTCCATCTGCAGGTCCACCCCCTATTCTTCTCCCTACTTTCCTTTCTGCCTCTCTATTTAGCCGTCAAGCAAAAAATAAAGCCAACAAAATACCAGAAAAATCCCTTTAAAAGAAAACATAAATGTGTGTACCAAATTTCATCTAAATTCATCCAAATTTCAGCCTGTTGGTAGCGCCCAAGGAAACACTAAAAGGATCAAAAAAAGCCATGAAGATTCTGCAGTACATAAAATGTGGTTGAGATATTTCAGTCTGAACCAAAGACTTTGCCTTTTCATACAGTTTAATTTCAATGACTGTGCAAGAAATTCAATATATCACCAAAAATTAAACATGGGAAGTCAAAAAACTGAAAAATACGCATCAGAACTCAGTATTTTTCTGCTTTTTTCTCTCATTAATCATCTGATAAGATCATATAAACTATATAATCAGATATATATTCTGTCCCTGTTAATAAAATAGTTTAAATTGACTCAACTTGCAGCAGCTACAACAGTAACATGCTGCTGTTTCACTGATGATTCACCAACAATAATCTAATTATGCATTATGTTATTGTACATCTACCTATGTAAGGGTTTACATGCAGAAACTTTACCTGTAATGGAGTGTTTTTATATTATTTCAATGGTGCTTTTACTCAAGTAAAGCATCTGACTACTTCCTCCACCGCCGGCTGCTGGTGTGGCTAAAAATACGCGAACATCTTTTGTTTCTTGTTTCCTCACTTGTCCGTTCTCTTCTTAATGCTCTCTGTAACACATTTTCCCCCTGTGTCACTGGCTTTGATTTATTTTATCAGCGGTGTTAAAAATATTCTTTTACAAACAGCGCCTTAGAGGATGGCACATGAAAGTGTCATCTGGCATTAATCTCCTCCGTGCAGCCCGATGAAAGATAAGCTACAGCTGCTGTTCAAAAGGGGCTGCCTGCCTTTAACATACCTGCACTAAATTATATTCATAAGTGTGCACATCCTGAGTTCCGTTTCATTTCAATAACCGAGGACGCAAAGCACACCCTCCAGCCAAAACATAAGAGCTTGGATCGTCATTAATGACACTTCTAGTGAGAGACGAACACAGATTTACAGAGAGAGAGAAAAAAACCATCTTATTTGTTACCAATCCCCACTACAAGCCCCATAACCCCCAACCTCTTTCCAGAGTGAGTCAACCAGTGGTGAATTTATCAAAGTATGCGGACACGAGAGGGAGAGAGGAGCTTAGCGTTTGGAAAAAGCAATTAATTGCAGGATAATACCCCATGTAACAGGATTTCAATGACTGTTAGCGCAGCTCTGCTCCAAAAGGAGATTTATTCTCATAATCCTGTGATGAAAGGGACGGCCAATTATTTCCCATGCATTGGAACACACTGCCTGAGCCAGGGCTAGGCCGACGGGAGAAAGAGGCAGCGAGGAGCAGCGAGGAAAAGGCAAAAAAAGAAGAGAGAAGTGTTTGTGTGTACACATGCACACTTACCGTTGAGCCAGCAACAACAACCTGTCACTCCACAAATTACCTAACGCAGAGCCTTTAATGATATGATTGCACTACAACTCACGGGAGAAAGATGAAAGCCGAGCATTACTCCATTAACTGCAGACTGTGTGGCTGCTTGAAAATTAGGCCCCGCGTTTCTTGGCGTTTCATCAGTTTTGAAGGATGTTGAAAATGTGGGTTAACATTCATGAAGTTTGTGTTTGAGTTTCCACGGCAGAATGTCATCATAAAGGAGTACACATGATGTTATTGAAACAGGCACCACAACCTTTCAAAGGAATGAATCCATAGGCATCCGTCCCCGGTGAATTGAACAACTTCCTAATTAGGGGAGCCAGATTGTAGAGTGGAGTGTGGCAAATTGGATCTAAAAAAAACATCCTGAACGGTTGACAAAGCTCCAAACTGTTGATCCAGAACAAATATTTGAGGACATTTTACAAAATGCATATTCTTCAGCTGGAAAGATCCTCACAGTTCATCGTGTTTCCGAGTTCTGCTTTCCCAGCACTGATCTCTGGGATCACGTCAGTCAAAGCAGAGAAAGAAAAAACTATATTTTTCCATTTAACCCTAATGGTATCTAGCCATGCAGATTGTTTTGTTTGAGATCTCCACCTTCATAATGTTGCCGGGACCTACAACCCCAATACCGCTGATATAAATGGAGCATAATTTGTGGAGTTAGAAGCAGAAAAAACTAACTTTTAGAAAAACATTTTGAATTCAGGCTGTTGACAGTAAAGTCTGGCCTTTTTTTCCCAGCAAAAAGCAATCCGTGAGCAGTGCTTATATGCAGATCACAAATGGGGGGCAACAGAACCTTTTGTAAATGATTGCCACTTGTAAATTACAGAAAATTGCAAGTTTTACGAGACTCCCTTGTGTTCGCGCACGGATCACAACATTTGTGTTGATTGGCAGAACGTTGCAAATCAGCTACTGGAAAGACTTTCTGTAGTGTTTATTTTATTTCAGCTTTCCAATATTGCTTTTATCACAATGATGGCAAGAGAGACACAGACAGAAGAGTGTGAAGGAGTGTGTATAAATGTGAGTTTTTCAGATGTATTTTTTTAGATGCTAACAAAGTTCTGTTCTTATATATTTCCAGAGGATTGATAGCAGCGGGGCTGAGTGGGAAAAATGGGACTTGACCGTTGAACAGTAGTCAACAAAGGTGCCAATCATTGTTTTTGTTGGCAGCACTATCAGCGAAACAACAGATAAGGTGGACAAGGTACATGAGGATTGCACTCTTGAATCTTTAAGGCTCCCTGACGATTCCTGAAACTGTAAACACATTAACATGCATTCATGTCTGAATTTGTCTTTATGGTCAGATCTTCACCTAAAGTGAAGATCTGACAAACAAATCCAGTGTATATTAATGAAGCATGCACATCGTTCTGTTGTGCTTGTTCATACTGAACACATCATTCAAACATTCACAGAGTAGGAGGAAAAAGTAGGAAAATCCTGGGGCTATTAACATCAGCAAAACTTAACTGGAGTCAGAGGTTGGAGTCCAGTCAATGAAACAAGATCGGAGGTGTGGGTGAGATTTGAGTCATAAAAAGCATGCAAACATTTTAAATTTATTCACAGGAACCATCTGCTGATGTGAATCATGCCGTTTAAAAAAGTGAGGTTCATGAAGAAGAGCTGCTGATGTGCATACAGCTACAGTAACCTCCAAAAATTCCATATTCATCAGTCTGCAGTTTGACAAATGGAGACGGATTAGTACTGACTCCAAAAATAACACAGGATGAGGTAAAGAAGTCCAGAGTTAACTCTAAATGCTTAAGGAATTATTGGACGTGGTTAAACTATCTGCTAATGAATCTACTGTACACGCTTGTCACGGATCACGGTGTCCACGACAGGACATAACGCTCCCTGCAACTTCCTTCCTGGAGGAAGCTTGTGCTCTCTCAAAACAAACATTACTGTGAGCGTTAAGTCTGACAAAGAGCACCGTGACTCTCCATAACGCTGCCAGGAAAGGGCTGATCAAACTGTGGATAATGTCAGCGTGGCTGTCCGTCTAAAGCTCTGCAAAGGTTTGGTGGCTACATAAGGATAATGACCCAAAATATCAAAGTAAATCTACTACAGAGTGACCTCTAGAAAAACAAAAACCCACCTTTTGGAGTGGGTCAGAGTGTTTGACAAACAGTCAAACCTGAATAGCCTGATAGAAGAGTTGTGGAATGACGTCAAGAGAGTCGTTCAGACCAGAAAGACTGTAGTCAACTAATGAAATATTGTACCACTGATTTTTTATCTGCCTTTCAACAAATTGATTGGTTGTAGGGGAAAAAAGTGCACTGAACATACCTGCACTACAACTGCAAATCTCAGTAACCTAAAATAATCTATGCTTTAAAATGATTTTAAAATTAAAAACAACTGTACTCCTATTTTACAGACTTTATATGTTTTGTTAAATTACAGATAATTTACTCATTAATAACAGGGTAAATCATAGAAAAAAATAATCATTTTTTGTAACACTGTTTTACTGTATTTAAATCTTCAAAAAATTCCCTATTTTGCACATATTTTCAGTTATTTGCAAGAACAAATTGTATTGCTAAAGATTGAAAATTTTCCCATATATATTTTTTTTCAATTTTATTTACTAGAGATTTTCCTCATTTTGTTAAATGGTAGATATTGACTGAATTTTTTTTTTTTTTTTTACAAAAAGCGATTTATTTGTTTACAGTGTGTGACTGCAAAATTACACCATTTTACACATTTTATTTTACAGATATTTTCCATTACTTTTTACTGCTTTTTGAACCTTACTGCACCATTTTTAAATATGCTGAAAAGTGTCACTGATTGTGTACGGAATACAGAGTATTTGCAGCATATTAATTCAGCTTAACCTTACTTTTTTAAATGAAATAATAACCTCACACACTGAAGAGACCAGCATGCACTTGCCCATAGTCATATGATTTCTGAAAACAGAACAAAATTGACTGTTGATCCCAGCATAAGAACTGGTGAGGAGGAATATAATGTTTTCAGATGTTGGTTGATGAGCTGTGATACACAAGCTGCTGTTTGCAAAGTTTACACTTGACTTTTTGGCCATGTGTTTGGCCAAAATGGCCGCCGCACCAACGACTCTGACATGCGGTGTAAGATAGTTGTAAGCCACCTTTGAGTAACGTTCAGTCAGCATTAAATAAGTTGAACTATGGCAAGTTCAAAACATTTAGTTTTTTGTGGGTATGTTGTTCCTACCGCCAAAATAATGAATTAATCCTGGAGGGCTGTTGACGTAGCACCATGAACCAAACCTCTTAAGTTGGGTGAAAAAGAATGATCCAAAATTCCTTGTGCAGCACAGAGTATCCAGAACCCACCAGAAATGCTTGCTTGAGGTTACTGCTGCCAAATGAGGTTTGACCAGCTATTAAATCCAGCGGTTCATTTACTTTTCCCACCAGGACTGTGAAGGTTTAATGGCTGTGTTCAGCAAAGCCATGAAAGATTACACTGTTTATGTGTTGTTAACCTTGAGCACACTGTATTTTCTGTGACTCAGATCAAGACCAGATCCCAATTTTATGATCAAATACTGCATAAAACTCCCAAGAGTGCAAGATATTTTTTACATATTCAGCGTCTGGAAGAATGCCACTAGTCTACACATCATCAGTACACGGACTTCTTCTCCAGATCTCAGCCTCCCGGTCAAAAGTCCCCGACGAGATTACAGTCATGCGATATTCTGTGGAATGGTGATTCACTGCACCAAATTTAACCCAGTCAGTGAGACCTGCAGGAAACAGGTTTTGTCTTCAGTGCTGCACATTTCAGTGAGCGCTGAGTCAGTGTGACAGGATCACTATGGATGCGTGACAGCCGGGTGAACAGCACGTCCTGCAGCGTTCAGTGTTCAGGGACAGGCAGCTGCAGTTACTTCAAGTACCTCGTCCAGCATTATGGGTGCTGCTGATGTGTTCCCTCCGCACGGAGAGAGCGCGTGTGTCGAAGTGATAGAGCTGGTGCTGACTGAAGCTTTGTATGTGTGTGTTTTTGTGTGTACAGGGTGTGGGCGGAGGTAATTAAGGTGTCAGGAAACATGCATTATTAATCGTAACACGACGTAATAATGGAGAGGCAGCGTGATCTGTCATGCCCGGACGCTTTAACAGCCCAGGGGTGTGTGTGCCTTTATGTGTGTGTGTGTTTCTAGTGTGTTTTCAGTGCAAGTTCTCCGACAAAAATAACTGCAGTACACCATGCGAATGTGTTTCTTTTTCTGCGATTGCTTTGTGTTGTAGGGTCTGGAATGAATGAAAGACTAAATACATGTATGACCTATTTCAGGATGAGTGCTTTGAACACTGAGTGTCCCATTTCTGATACTAGCTGTGCTTCATGAGGTCATTCTTTTTTCTTTTCCTTTTTTGCCATTCAAAACCCAACAAAAACGCGCTGTATGGGACACCCGGGGAGTGTAGTCGTGACAAGGCCATCATGCAAATTAGCACGGAAATTTTCTATTCATGGTGCAGCGAGCTGAAGAGGAGCCATGCTTGTTTGTGCTACAGTGTTGAGACAGGGCTTAGGTGTTAGGCAAGTTACCAGGCTGTGACTCAATGTTTGTAGTGTTGATTTTCCCTCAGTGTTTGGTGTTATGTCATTTTCCCTCAGGGCAAATTCTGAAGGGGTTAGGTTGATCCGGTCCTTTCTAAATCCAGGTTGAGCAGCAGTACAACAAATTGAACAGAAGACTTGTGAAGGCTTAGGGGGAAAGTTGTTTTCACAGATCCCAAAGTAAGCCAAAAGCCACTGGTAGAATAAAAATCAAATCTAAATCTTCATTTGGCAATTAATAAAGGCTTTGCTCATTGGGCTTGACTCATGACTCATTTACAAATTGCTCAACGGAACATCTGCATTGTAAAGAACATCATCTTTAATTTTCCTTTCTAAATATTTTATACAAACACCTTAAATAAACAGCAATGCAACAGCACTGAGATAACTTGTACCATAGCAAGGTCAACATGAAAATCGTGCCTGTGTGTTGTTTTTTCCCCCTCCTTTTGTTGTCCTCTGATCCTGAGCAGTAGGCAAAGGGGTTTTGGCACTTAATAAATTCAAGAGAACTGCGAGAAATCTTGAAGTGTTTTTCCACCCTCAGGCGTGTTCCATTTTCTGTGGTCTGTGGTGTTGTGAGCTTTTTTGACATGTTATTATTCTTTACCGCCTGGCCGCGCATCTGAGAGAACAGCTAAAACCTGCATGGAGGTTTGCCTGGAAATAAGGAGTGAAGTTTTCATGGTGTGGGGAGGACAAGAAGCAGGAGGAGGGAGGAGGAGCTCTTTTTGGGGATCTTTTCACCTCAGGAGAAGTTGCTGAAGTTCTGAAGGGAGCTCAATTTAACAATTTATATGCTCTAAGAAAGTCCAATCAGTGTCTGAGAAAATGAGCGACTCCGTCTCCAAAGCAGACAACAAAGAAATCTGTTTCTGTCTGTGATGCATATTTATTAATGCTAATTGCACTTTGCAAAAACTCGAGAGGAGACAGTGTTAGCAATCCTTCAGCGGTATTAGGACTGACAGTCTGGAGCTGCAACAGACAATAGGAGATTTCTTTGTTGTTCTGACATCCAACGTGTGGTCTGGCTTTCATTACAGAGTTTACTTTGCTTTAACACTGTTATTCCTAGCAGCTACTACAACTATATCACGTACCAGAAAACTGTGACACACATGCACACCAAACATGCCGGATCAGTCTTTTTCTTTTTCTTGATCTTGTGAACATTCCCTTCTACTGTATGCTGGGAAATTTTTCACTTTTCTGGAAGTAATATGTTGACATCTTGGGAAAACAGGCTTATTCACTTTCTCGCCCGGAGTTATTTATGTTAGATGAGGTGATCGATAATGTTCTCATGTTTACACAGTAAACAGGAAGCTGTACTCAGCAGCTGGTTAGCTTACATTGCAAAAACTGGAAAAACAAAATAGGGGAATTGACCTAACCTGGCTTTGTTTAAAAGTGAAGACCTCCTAGCATATTTTTGTTGGTGTGACAGTGGTGTTAATCATCTTGGCAAGAAAGCAAATATTTTTACCAAGATGTCAAACTAAAAGAGAATTTCAACACTTAACAATGTGAAAAATGTGTTTTCCTGACTGTCTTTCTTGACTGGCAGGTGGCTGTAAGGCATGGTGCTGTGTGTAAAACCTTTAAATAGCCCTCATAAAACCCTGGTTTCCACTTCTGCTATGAAGGTTTTTATTTTTATTTTTTTACAGTCACATATAAATGGGTCACATCTGTGTGGCAGGAGACAATTACAAACACGTGACATGAATCCTTGGAGAAGATCAGATCATTGAAAGCACTAAACTTTCTGTTTGTCTGAGCTGTCTTAGCCATGTGAGTGACACTATAACATATATCATGGGTCAAAGGTTGGGTATAGTATATGAAAAGCTGAGCAAACCGACAAAGGGATTCCCCAGTGCAAGTAGGAGAAAAACACACATTTGCTCAAAGGTTATATATAGATATCAGTGAGAGGTTGTCCAGTCTTGGATCTTCCCCGTGTGTGATTGTGTACGTGCAGCGATGAGGAGGAAGTATGACCAGAAACTCCTCCTACACTTACAGTACACACAGTGGGGAGGTCCACTGTGTGTGTGTGTGTGTGTGTGTGTGTGTCTATTTGCAGGGATAGTTTGTGGTTTGTGTCAGTGCAGCTGACTTCCCCTGTGGGAGAACACAGACAGTGAAACAATGCACTTTTCTTAGGATTAGCACACACACACACACACACACACACACACACACACACACACACACACACACACACACACACACACACACACACACACGCACACACACACACGCACACGCACACACGGTTATGTTTCCATCATCTCACTTGTCTTTACATTGACTTACATGAATTACCTTGTCCCTAGCTCTACCTAGCTATATCTACGATTTGCCTTATCTGAACCCTTAACTCCTTAACTCCTAACCTTATCCTAACCTTTCACCAGCTTTTAAATCTTAAATTTAATGTCACATTTTCAGGATTTTCCTTTTGTTACCAAAAGGGAGAAAAATGCGACTTTGTAAACAGATTTATGTCCCCACAACAGGAGTAACACAAGTACACACACACACTGAAGCTCCCCTAACACAAGCCAGATGCTCCTGGAACATTGTCGGGGATGGAACGTTATCCTCTTCATTTTCAGGAGTAAATATTATTCACCGGCTGAAAGGTAACTGGAAACAGCCGGACTGAGGAGAAGGAAGAAAACGCTAATACAGAAACTCCATTCCCCTGGTAGTTTTCAGGTGCTTTGTAAATAAAAACACAAGAAAAAGAGTGTAACACTTTCTGGCTTGTTCTATGCTCACGATAAAAGAATGAGGCTGATAGTAAAACGAGACCACCCTGATCACTCGTCTTACCTCCACAGACTTCACTCATGTAGCACTCACTTTATTTTCTCAGGTTTTACAAGCCTTTTGGCACGTCCAATCCTGTGCAAGCGAACTCAGTCACACACAAAAATTCCAGCATCAAGTTCTTCCAACACCACGACTGTTGGTTCAATGCACAAAGTCAGTTATTTTTACATTCAAGTAAAAGACTACAACGTTGCATGAGAAATTCTGAAAGTGTAATTCCAGATTATCACAATTTGTGTCACATTTTGATTCTGTCAGTTACATCATTGACATCCGGTTGTCATTGCAACAGCGGTGTTGTGTTCCTGTTTTGCCATCCAAAGCAAAAGGTCAAGATCAAGTGTTGGCGTGTTTACAACCTGACTCACCTGGGTGTAAACAAGACAACACCTTAGCTGGAGTATTTGAGTATCTTTTGGAGGTCAAGTGAAAGTGAGAACACCTGAAATTAGACCTACTGATTAATAATGTTCTTGGCAAGCGTCAACCTCTGGGACTGAAAATGAAGATCGAGCTAAAAACTGCAGTTCCTTGAATGACCACTTGAGGCTAGTTCCAAAAGTGGATAAAGCCCCATAGACCCCAATGTTAAAATGTCCAACTTTACAGCAGAAATAAACATAACAGTGCAATCTTGTGTGTTAAAATGTGGGGCTTTTACGTATACGAGGGTACTTGAAAAAGTTCTCTGCCTCAGCAGAAACCATTACAGGAGAGAGGCTGTTCTTGTATTATTTTAAACATCATCTCCTTTAACTTCAATACACTTGGTCCACTGATTGTCAAACTTCATTATCTCTCCACAGAAGCAGATCACATCTCGAGTCTGCAGATACTCCAAACACATGCATGACTTCATCATCACTCTGAGAATGGCAACCACGTGAGTAGGTTCTGTTTTGGAAAAATATAGAGGTCAGACGGTGCAGGTTGGGTGAGAAGGGTTCATGGGTCAACAGTTCAAAGCCTCAATTGGCTGCTTCTGCCACCTGCTCTTCAGGTTTGCTTCAGGCGGATTGTCCTGGAGCAACAGCAACCAGTTCAGAGCTTTCTGTATGTTTTTTCAATGATTGCTTCAAGCATTTGCGTTCTTGTGAACAATGATTGAAGGCTTTATAGTACACAGTTACACTCCAAAATGGGGTTACGCCCCTTTTTTGCACGTAAGGCCAACGTTTTTGAAGGACCCTCATACACCAAAGGTTCATTTTAAAGTTTAAAATTAGGTACCCGATTAGCTTTATGATTCATGTTTAGCAGCTGTCAATTTGTCATAAGGTTGTGGCACATTGCAGACAGGGCTTTAGTGGGAAATTCAACTAGTTACCATAAGTGCTGATCGAAAAGTTATGACAGCGTGGCAAAAATAATCACCATGCCTGTAGAAATAGTCACAGTGTGCAGCGATACAATGCTCTCCTGCAATGCTTGTAACGCCCCTTTAAAGTCCAGTTATGTAAACGTGATGAGCACCATCTTTGGGAAGAGGAAGAAGCGACAGGGAGCCAAATCTGTGGGGTGAGGCGAGTAGAGAGCAACAGTTGTGTTGTTGTGGCCAAATACCCATGCATAATTTCCACACTGTGACCTGGTGCACAGAGTCACAGTTCAGGTCCATTGCGCTAAATGTTTTCCCTCAGACACTTCAGGATGTTACGGTACAACTGCGCCTTGACAGGCCAACCCTGGAGGATTAATCCAACCACGTGAATGTTGAAGAAAACTTAAAGAGACCAGAAGGCTCCTGTTACAATTCAGACCTGACTTCTTTCGCCTGGTTTTAGAAAATGCAGCTCTTTCACCCTGAAAATTCCTGTTTCTGTCTCCTCTCATCACCGCTGATGATGTTTAACATGCCGGCTGGACTATCAGGCTGCTGACTGACTCACAATTTCATCTTTTCTTCTCTGCTACAGTTTGAGGTCCGTGGAAAAATCACAAATGTGCACCTGCTAGTGGTCACAAAACATGTGTAACACTGGTCTCTTTGTTGATAGCACAATGCCACATGACATAATGACTCATGACAATTGCTGGTTGCACATGTGGCAGATGTGACCATAATGCTGCCTGCATGCACACCACTTCCACCTTTTTCATCCACCCTCATATTCACTAAACTAGTATGTGTTGCTGAGACCAGTTAGCTGTCAATAAATAATAAATTAAATAGAAAATAAGTTTATTATCAGTTCTGCATTAAAGAACACTGTGGCTGCTTAAGCTTTAATTGTTTAATAATAATCTGAAAAGGTCTGGTCTATGAATTCAGGTGCCTTTCCAGTTAATTTCCGTTGGCTACAAGTTTGCCTAGTATCTTGAAAGTTATTCCTTACTGCACAGAAAACTTAATATGTGCTCCAAGTACAGCAGATAGTTTAAACTGGGATTTATATTTAACAATTTGACAATAAGCTCCTGTCTGGTTTAAAGGTCACAGTAATTAGTTTCAAATAATGGCCCAAATTTTAGAAGATATCCAATAGCCCAGAGTGAACTTCAGCATTTAAAAATACATACATTAACTCCTGGTGAAGTTCTAGAAACTACCATCCCCGGAGGCAAGGGCTGTCCATCCCACACAACACGGGAAGAGAGATCTGTGTTTGGGTTGAATCTGTCCAGATGTACCCTCCTGTATCCTGTCCAGCCTAAACAAATCCTCTCGCAGGGAGAGCAGGATACTGTGCAAATCCCTGTATACTCCTCAGTCAGGATATTTCATTCTGACTCAGTGTCTCTCCCTTCCTCACTCCATCTGTCTCTCTACCCATCTCTGGTTATCATCTGTCTTCCCTCGTCCCCCTGCATTTATTCTCTCTCGTCTCTCCTCTTTCCGTTAGCTTGCGCTGTGAAGGGCATTTGGAAAAGCATTATGCTCGGGGGATGTTTACATCACAGAATGATTGATGGGATGTAATGAAACAATCTAACCTTGGGTAGACAGAACATGTTCCAAGCAGCCATAGATCACACACACACACACACACACATCTGCCTTCAGAGTCAGCAGCATAGTATCGTGTTACATTATTAAGGAGACAATACAGGCAAGAGTAAAGTAATGGCAGAATTCATCCGAGGTACTAAGTGCTAATTGTGCCAAGAGGTCGCCAGGAAAACATGCAGATATCTGTAACCTAAATTGTTAAACCCTGTCTGTGAGTGTGACACTTGTTTTAAAGCTCCATAAATGGAACTTAACATCTAGTTAGATGCTTTGCAACTCCAGGGGAGTCGACTATGAAACATATTTATCAATGTAAATCTAAAATGTGTGACAAAACTGACCACTGAATGATGATTCAGGTTCAGGTGCTCTATTAGGGTAATGTCTGGTTCAATAATGGGATCAGGAACAGCTGCAAGACTGAAACCTGTTATTGCAATGATTAATATTTCACTGCAGATTTAATTACCCTAATTAAGTCATTAATTCTATTTTCTATATATTTTTTTGGAGACCTAGATGAGTCACTTTATTTACTATTCATTTCCTTGAAAGTCAATTTGAAGTGACTGATTTGAAATGAAGTTTGAAGCTCAGGTGCGGGACTTTGATCTATAGGTGAACATTACATTCAAGCCTTTACCAAATGAGCACATATCAACACAATGTAAATCTCTGTATTTTGTAGTTTTAGTGTCTGTGGTTACATCCTCACCTTGATGCACTGGTAGCAATATGCAACAATGCACTAATAGTACTAGTTTGTTGGAGCAGAAAAGTGGAGCAACTCTACACAGTAAAAAGTAAAATGTACAGTAACTTACTGGCAGCAACTGGCAAGTAAGTTGCTGTAGAATGTTTTATAGTAAGCTTACTGTAAACTTAATCACAGTACCTATGTTGCCATTTACAGTAAGATATTTCTTACTGTAAATGTTGCTACAGTAAAAATGATCCTACTGTAAATGCAATCACAGTAATAGGGTACTGTATTTTTGTCACAGCAAGCATGACATTACTGTAACAAGCATTACTGTATTATTTTAATATTGTTAATTAGTTAGTTGTAAAATAAAGACACTGTTGTCAAAATGTTTTATTTGTTTTATCAATTCATTCAACTTCAACATTTTAAATTTTAAATTCAGGCCATTGGTGCATCGTTTTGCTGGATGGTGATCAAGACTCGGGTGGCTCTGACCATTTCCGACGCCTGCCGAGAGAAAAAGTTTGTTTTTCTTATGTTATCGCTCGGGCGTTTCGAAGAAAAACTAAGTCGAACCCTCTTTTGTTGCTTTTTGACTGCGCTATCCGGCGGGGCGATGCGCCAGTGGCGCTGTGGCGATCGGCTAGCGCAAGCCCAGCTACACGATCTAAGGAATGCTGAGTCCACCTTTCCAAAGAAAAAAAAATCCTTTTAGGGTAAACATATTTTCTCTGATTGGCCTCAAACCTGTTGAACCCTTCAGTAACTCTTCCATAATTAAGCTTAGCTACAAAGATACAAGTAAATAAAATGAAAAAAATGTTTGCATTTCTGGAAATTAAGGATCACAGAGGGTTAACGAGGAGAGAATTTTATTGTCCAGTAGAACTTCTGCTGGTTTACACATCCAATGACTCTACTTTTAACGTGAAGAAACACCTTGAGGTACATTTTGTTTTTGTGTGGCGAAAGGAAAATGCTTGCAGGTCTAGTAGCCAGCTACCTACTAAGCCAAACTGCCAGCTGACCGCAGATCAGCCTGTTAGTGTTAGCGGCATTGTAACTTGCTTGCAAAGGAGGGCTAATCAACAAACCAGTGGACAATTTCAAACATAACTTTAACTGCTGTGGCAATTGAAGGAATAAAACTGGTGTTTACTGTTGTTGCCAGACAAACTATCACTTTGCTTTTGTCTTTACACAGAATTACAACTTGCATCTCTTTTGCAGTTAATATATTTAGAGTGTTTAGAGTGAGTTCATTGTACCTTCAGTAGAAGTATTGTGTGAATGCCAAATCCATTCACTCTGCATGCATTTATAATGTAATCCAAAATGTTCAAAATACGTGGCATGCTTTGATTATTTTAACAGAATATGTTACAAATTAAAGTGCATTCTGCAGTCTGCAGTGAAATGCATTTAAAACTGTCCATAATAATACACTAGGTTTGACTTCTTTTGTTCAGACAAATAAAGATTAGATAGATGTTGAATACCTTGCTTGATGGTTTCGGTGAGTACCATCGCCTTCCTCAGAAGCGTCTCGCCGGCCACCTGTGACGTGTCAGCTGGCAGATTTCGACAGCCGGCACCTGCGGCACGCCCAACGGAGTCGCCAGATCCGCCGGGCCGGCCACGCCCGCACGGCAATGGCGTGTCGTGGTGACCTCCAAGGGAGCCGAGCCCCCCGGCAGGCACGCTGTGGCCCACGCTGTCCAAAGTCCTGGGAAGTAAGGTGTCCCCGGTGAGGGTGGCGTGAAGCCTCACTCTCAACTGCCTTTAGGCAGTTGACACCGGTGAAGACAGTAAAGAAGTTGACAATTCATTATTAATATTATCCATATTTTATAATGCTAGCATGAGCTATTGGTTGTAGCTGGATTATGTTTTGTTGACCCAGCTCCTGGCGACTTTGAGTGAAAATTTAACATCCATCAAAAGGGAAGTACAGACAGTTAAATCTGAACTGTCGGTCAGTATTTCAAACATCAAGCCCGACCCGGGCGTCCTAAAGCACGCTGTGGGTGAAACGGAAACTTCAGTCTCCACATCACCGACGACATCGTTACACTCCAAAGCAGAGCACCTGTCTGCTGAACAGAGAATAATAAAGTGCCAAAACAGTTGGTCTGTCCTTCTGTCAGTGAAAGTTAAACAGGAAGTGGTTCACTGAGGATGTCGTCCATTCACTCTCCTTCTTCACATCAGATGAGGTTTTCCTTCTTTTGGCTTCACTCAGAAGAACCTCACAGTGAACATGAGACACCTGAGATGAAGACAGACGTCACAGCATCAGCAGCAACAGCAGAGGTTCATTTGAAAGTATCCCTGCAAAGATTTCCTCTGTCATATATATTTTCCAAGCACTGAAAGACAGAAAGGCCTGAAGTCACTTTAGCTTTAGGGGAGAGGATTTTGTCATCCATCTCATCTGTGGTGCAATTTAAATGTAATAACTGTAGCGTTCATCATTACTTTGGACATATTCTGGGAGTTTATTTTTCCAATCTACACTGCAGGAATACGTACTACAACATGTGAATCAGTCATTAAACAACGTTAACGACTAGAGAGTAGATTTATTGTTTTCTCCAGTTTAACTTCAGAGACTCAGCAGATATTCAGGACTACTGACAACACAGAACCTTAACCTTACTGTTTTAAACACATTTAGGTTTTCTAAACCTTACATAAAAGTGAACCAGCATCTCCATTGACAGTTTTATTAACTGAATACACCACATTACAGTAACACAACACCCTTCGGCTGTTTCCATGAAACACAACTCAAACATCATTAGCTTAATGCTACGTTAGCTTTAATCAGGCTATGACTGAGTAGCTAGCTCGGTTAGCATCGCTAACATTAAAGTCATGCTAACTTTCTTCTCTAGTCAACACACACAGAAATAAACTCCACCAACATCTGGAATGCATGGCACACATATCTGACGCAAAAGCTGCATATAAAGTGCATTAAAAGCGGCACCGATGAGAAAACACTTACGGAACTATCAGAGTTCTTTCAGTGTCTGCTGGTAGAATCGGCCGAAGGTAGAAAACTGGTTAAAACAAGCCAACAGGCAGAAAAACTGTCTGTGCAAAAGATTCTGCTGCTCCACTGGTAGATAAATCAACAGTTATTATATCAGAATTAATCCAAATGTGGAGAGCAGAGTCTCTGCTGCCTCCTCCATAGGACCTGTTAATCGTTCCAGATCTGTTAATCGGTCTAGTAACCCCACCCCCTGGCTTCGCAAAACTTTAACACTCTATAAAAACATCAATATTGATTTATTTTAAGATCGGCCACATGATCTCTCATTTTGGCCATGAAAACTAATGGGGAAAAAATTATATAGTCTATGCATGGTACTCTGTTTGGTTCCACGCTTACCGATGACCACCGGTCTCAGAAAATGAAAAAAACGGATCTTATTTCGTTTCTGTCTCTTACTGATTTTATTTTCTTGTTAGTGTAAATATAAAATGAAAATCAAAGCATTTTTGAAATTTTGTATAGGTTTGTGTTGGGAGAAGGCTGTTTCAGTGATGTGTTTGGATATGTTGGATGAAGATTGAGATCGCAGTATAGTCACTGCTCCTTTGTGTCCAAAGGAGCCAGTTGAGGTGGCATCTGATTAGGATAGCTCCTGGGTGAGTTCCTTTGGAGGCTTTTCTTGCATATCCAATTGCAGAGGAGACCCCAACATAGATCCATTACTCACTAGAAGGATTATACATCTCAACTGGCCTGAGAAGGCTTGGGATTCCCTATAAAGAGCTGGTAAACTTTTTTTTAAGAGATAAGAGGGACACCTGGAATGACAGATGTTCACTCAAAGTTAATACAGTTCATGTTTCTATCCACTCATAATGCCTAACAGTGTTGATCCTCAGAGCTTCAGTAGAGGGCAACTGGACTTCAGCCAGTTGCCCTCTACTGTTATTGCCCTCTACTTTTGTTGGTTCTTAAAGATGTTTCAGCTCCCATCCAAAAGGTTTCTTGGGTGTCATAAGAAACCAGAAAGATAAATCCAGTTGCCATCTACTGAAGCTCTTAGAAACACCCTGTCCTGCATGATTGTGAGTCTACACAGACATAGCGTACTTTAGAGCAGGTCACTGATCTCACAATTGGTGTTTTGATGATGATGTATTTGTATGCTGAGGTTTGAATAAAGTAGGGTTAAACCCCACAGTCCGTCTGTCAAAGTGAAGTTTTTTGGACCTAGGCTAAAGACATAAATTATTAACTGATTTTAAACAGTTTCCTGATGTGTTTTGCACAAGTCACTGAAACACATCAATCCCTGTGAGTTATTCCTACTTGTCAGTATGTCTGTAATAAAAAATTCTAATACATATTCAGTTTCAGCCCTGGCAGTATGTTTAGGTAATTCGCTGAGTCGGGTTTCGCTGCAGGTTTACTTAGGTGTCCTGGTTCCTAAGTAGCCATTCAGAGTGCAGTTTTTCACCAGTGTAATATCAACACAGACTTTTATATTTAGAGCTGTATGCGTTTCTCCAGTCACCTACAAATATCACAGAGGAAAAGGTTTTGACAGGAGAGGGCCTGTTATTAATAAGGTGACAAACACAGTTTATACAAATACAACAGGGCTTATGGTAAAGAAGAGGCAAATATTACTGTAAGGGAAGGCCTTCTCATACCAATATGGACCCTTTGGGAGTCTCAAGGCTCTTGCAGTAGAAACTGTGCTGTTGTTGAGCTGAAATAATCTATTGTTTAATGTGGCATACCAGCTCTGATCAGAGTCTCTGTCCATCTTCTCTGTTGTATACAGGACAGCATTCCATGCCTAATATAGGCTGGAGTTGTCAGAAAAATGTTTGTAATGACACATTTGTCAAGATAAGATATCTCAAAGTGAAGGTGGAATCTGTAAATCAGAAGATGAGCATGTCTTCCAGTGTTAATAATTCTTTCTGCAGACTGTCCATTTATTGCCCAAGTGTGACAGAAGTTCGTGTTTGAGGCGGAGAAAGACTGACAAGAAAAGGAAAAATGTCTTGCGTGTTGCATAGCAGATGCTTTTGTCACTGAAAGGCATGTGTTTATGACTAAACCTTGTTTTATTCATGGGGAAGGGTTGATTTATCCTCGTGGACAATGAGGCGTCTTTGTTTTAATGTTACTCTGAAAAGTTTAGAGCTGCAGATTTGTTTGAAATGTATGTAGAAGTCAAAAGGAAAGATTTCACACAGCAGTGTAATGAAGCCTTGGAAAACCAAACTTCTCACAGGCAGATAATGAATATAATTTTCTGTGATTTTGATGTTGGAAAGTAAACGGCATTCACTTTGAAGTAACCATCCATACACAGTTGCCCTGTGATGTGCTATGATGATTCAGACATGCCTGTTTTCACAGACACTGCAACATGAATATGTATGAAAGGAAAACAGCCTGTTTCGACCTGAAACATGCTTATTAAGGCGAAAAATTCCACCGCTCCCCCACACAGTGTGTGGTCTGGGGCATTAATCAAACACAAAAAAGGAACATTTTTACATTTCAAATTTGCTGCATTTCAAAAGCTCCTCTGTCTGTGGGTTATGTCGTGTATAGAGCTGGCAGACAAAGGATTGCACAGGGCGCGATGACTCAAGTGACAAACGAGTGGTTAGGAATTTGCTCAGCTTGGAAACCCATCATTATTGGGAATATGAGAGTATCAGAGCTGCATTACAGCCAATTAAAATGTGACCTTGGGTTTCAGCGTTGGAAGGGGTTACATACGAGACGTTTTGCATCATAGGTTGAATAATTGAGAATGTGGCATGCAGCTCTGAGCCGAGATGAGCCTCTTGTTATTGGCATATAATGAAAGTGAAGGCAGTTTATTAAAGTCAGGCAGAGGGCACAATGTAAACAATTGTAAACACACACACACATACTTGCAAACATCCGTAAACGCCCACGTTATCAGCACACCGCCACAAAACACATGACTGACTAATGATGCTGTTGAACAGGTTCACTGTTTTGTTTTTTCTCTCTTTAAATGAACTGGAGGTCAAATGATTTGTTCCAATCAGAAGGAAATCATTCCTCTGGTTACAACTGTGTAGAATAACAGCCCTAAAGCAGCTGAAAATGATGTTTTCCTCCATAACAAACATTAGGGTTTATGTCGTACAAAAGCAGCCAGAACAAACAACAGAGGAACTTCTGCCAAATTCTATAATTACATTGCAAAACCAGCATTTCTCATTTCTGCACTCGTTCTCTCTTAAAGCCACTCGAATTTGTCGCCACAGGATGGTAATTGTGAGCACGTGACGATTAAACAGGATGACTTTCCAGCAGCGTTACACTGGGCAGAGGAGAACCGCTGAACAGATGACCGACTTACATCCTGATTATGGGAGGAGCAGACATCCGCATGTCACCGCATGGGGAAGTGCACTGACTAATAAGCTGACATTTGTATGCTTAGTGACTGTAAGCAATCTTGGTACCAGGCACTGGCTGGTGTTTGTGTGGTCAGTAAACATAGGATTCCCACCGACGAAGGGAATCAGTTACGGTAGCTCAGGGCAAAAAAAAAAAAAAAAGTCACTGCTTTGACTAAGCTCTGAAGTCAGCTTTACTCTAGTTTTCACAACAGCAGTGGAAATTGAAAATAGTGAAATGAAATCAGGATCTGGTTGATATTCCCCAGCACTCCCACATACACAGACATTCTCTAAACCTTCTGGTAAAAATCCCTCCGGTTGTGGCCCTGTCAATAAACACAAATTTACCAGGAAGGCAGAGAGGATATTACCCCTTCACACAAACACCACATATATACACAAACACTGCTGCTTAGTTCATTGTTGACAGGGTTGCCCTGTTACTGAAACATCTCTTTCATCATCCTTCGTATTTGTCTTTCGACACAGGTGTTCTGCTTTCCTGTTTGCTGTGGTTGAATCGGGTTTTACTGCAGGTTAAAATAAATCTATTTCACAGGTATATCATCTATGCTTATTGCTTTTTCCCCCCAGCAATATCTTTGTTTGACAATCACATGTACACAGTAAAATGCAAAAAAAAAAACTATTAGAAAGAATAAAATGCACCAACAATGAACCTCTCCTCTCTTACAACAAACTTATTCGTCAGTACGACTCTGCCCAATCCTTGTCCTCCACATGCCTCACAAAGGGTCCCCAAACTTTCCATATTCTTGCTGTTTGTTTTTCATACAAGTCACCCTCTCTAGTGACATCATTTGTCTTATCCAGTGTATAATAGTTGATCTGTGAGATTTTTTTCCAGAACAGCTATCACCTTTTTTGCATTTAGAAAGCTGAGGTTCATTAATATTTATTCATTTTTATGGCAGTTATGTTCTTTTGGATACAGACCAAGTAGAAACAACTCAGGTTCCAGTGAAATCCTTTTTGAAATAATCTTCTCACATCTACCATCTCACATCTCATCTAATCTTCTCTGACCTCTGTCCAAAATGTTTTCATGTCTCTGCACTGCCAAACAGTGAAGCTATGTTCCTCTAACCTCTGTGGTATATTTTCATTGAACTGATTTAGCTTTGCAGGAGTTACGTATGTTCACATTAGCCAGTTCTTATGAATTAGTCTGAGCCTTGCATTTATTATGTGAGGATGAGTTGCTGTTTATTGCTTTTTAAATGATTGTAGATGTGGTCATTTTCTGCTTACATAAGACACAGAGCTGCCACAGGCTTCACAGTCTAGTTCAAACACTTTAATTTAGGAAATGTAATGTTTTTATGTCTGAATGATCTATCATTTGGTACTGGTGATTATTTTGCACTCAGTGTAAACTTCAAACCGAATGGGATGGTGTTGCTTAATTTGCATTTTGCAAGTAGACAGCTTGAGGTTTTCACCAGCAACCTGTGGCTTCCAGAGGTTATGGTTGTTCAGGAATGCAGGCAGACTTAAAAGCTCTTACAAACTGAGCCAACACCTATTTAGCAAAGCATTTGCGTAAAACCAACTGACCTTTTCAAATATCCCAACAACTGGTAGCCTGTCATTGTAGACTATGATTAAAGCACTATTAAAAAGGCACTGAACATGAATCATACTCAAGTCCCAGTGTATTACAGGAAGGCGTTTTTGAAAGAAGCACCACAACTGTTTGTGATCTTTATCGACGTGTTGCTCAATAACAAATGAAACAGAAAATTGTGCAAACCCTTCAGATTAAACGCAAATGACACCGGTGGAAAAATGGAAAGGCAAAACAAGCTAAAAAACCTTCGCAAAGCACAACCCCCCCCTTTCCTCTTTCTTAGAATGTTGCTATTTGCTTTGGGCAAATGGGCCGCAGTTGCACAACCGTGCAGCAACCAGCACTTCAAAACTTCACACACTCACACTTGGGGACACACATACACACACAAACTGCAACGGTGTTTGCAAAAGCTAGCCGAGGCAATCTGCCGCATTACAGGATTGTTTTTTTCCCCCATTCAGTTCAATTTAACAGCCCTTCAAATTAAAAACACCTTGTTTTACTGCAGCGGGTTTCTCTCACACACCTATTCCAAAGCTTTTAGTAGGCTGTAACACCAGCAAATGTAGTTTTATAAGAAGCCCCTGCTTACTGACTCCCAGAGCTTGTGAAATTGCATGATGGCTTATGCTCTTGACTTTGTTTGGGTTTTGCATCACAATAATCTCTTCCAGCTCATATCCTGCAGTCCATCCTGAAACATGCATTCGTGAAAATCTGGTTCTCCTTATATCCAGAACTGTGGCTTAATGATGGGTGGTCTGCTGCTCCATATTTCATGCCCTGACTTCACATTCATTGAGCCGCTCTCACTTGTTGCTTCAGGGGATGTAACCCCTGGTGATCCACCTTAGATTACTAAGCAAGAAATTAAAAAAAAAAAAAGTGAAGTTACTTTCACAGCAGCTTTGGGAAAGTCCAGACTCAAGTCACGGGGACTTGTCTGCATTCCATGTAATGGCATTAATCATGGTTATGATATAAATCCAGCTGTCGCGTTGTTGCACCATCCTGTGAGCAGGTTCAAAGAACGAGCTCAGGAGTAGTAGAAATTCATTTCACTGGAAATCCCCTGGAGATAATTATCCAATTAAGTTCACAGTACTTTGTGTTCAGGAGAGAAAAAAAGCCTCTCACATTTTCACTTCAGTCAGATAAATAAAGTGAAAACCATATTCTACAGCAGCACAACTCGCTGCCAACAAAGGTTTTATTTCAATCCTACCTTTTATTTCACTCATTGTTATGGCTCGAAAGAAAAAAGAGAAAAAAAAAAACAGGAGTTCCAGGAAAATGCTTTCTGTGCAACCCAAAAAAGAAAAGACAAGCTGCCATATCTGTGTGTTCTCTAGAGATTACAAGCTCACCCTCATCCCTCCACCCTTCACACTGCTCCTGTCCTTGGCCAGAGCAGGCAGTTTCCCACCCCAGGGCTTGGCCATATGTGAGCGGTGGCTCAGTCCCTCATGTGAAGGTCGACCCTGACGGACCATGTGAGCTCTGGATTTCAGCACATCAGGACACGGTGAACGGGCAAGTGAGGAACAAAGGACAAATTCACAGAGGGATGTGGTCACCTAGCAGAACTTCCTCGGTATGAAAGCAGATGTAAAGTGACGGGCTTTCAGAGGAATTGGCGTCAAGTCCACAAGAAGACAAAAATATGACATTTAATCACCAGTAATTCCCCTTCAGTAATTCAGTATGCAGCTAGAGGAAAAGTTTGATATTTTAGGACATTTGTTTTCTCACCAGCAGCTATAGAACAATGCAGACTCATGTAGCTGGAAATTATAAAACTCCCTAATTAAGTTGAGCAAGTTAATCAGAAAAAAATGACAAACTGCAAAGCTTTGTTTTTGTCTGCGTAGTAAAATCACAACTGCTTGTACTGTCATAAAGCGCAATCAGCAGATTAATCAGCAGCAATCAGTTTATACTTGTCAGTTCTCCTGATCTCTGAATCAAGATCCATTTCAAACAGTAAACCTCAGCTTTGTTAAATCCTCAAATGATCCTTATTGGCCTGCCTCCCCTTCACTTCCTCTGCTCCTTTCATCCCCGTTAGGCCATGTAAGGACAAATCATTGTGGCGAGGCGACTGCATAAACGGTGGTTAATGTGGTGTTTGATGAGATGTCCAGGGCTGCTCGCTGACGGAGATGAGCCAGGGCGAAGCATTGTGCAATCAATGGGCTCGGTTAATTACAAAAGATCAAACACTGGCTCCATGGCAACCCCTGCCACATTTTCCAAAACAAAGACCTGGAAGGCACTCAGCATGCACGACGGCTGTGACATGGTGTTACGCACGGCTGACACAGGGACGATTAGCAGTGGCCCAGTGTTTATTTCTAGGGACCGGAGCACAGGGGTTACATGCTGTCATTTTTAAGGAGGCTGTCAGCATGCAGACCAGGACCATATATACCATTAATGAAACCTGATAATTAACACTAACCAGACCACACGTACCCAGCAGATGAAACCTTGTGCTTACTTTTGTTTTTTTAAAACCACACTAGCAATGTGGCTTTATAGCAATGCTGTACAGTTGGTCTGCTGGCCTGCCACTTTGGTCTAAACTAAAATATCTCAACAGCTGGATTGTAATGACATTTTGTACAGACGATCATGGTTCCCAGAGGATTCATCCATTTATGGCTATTTATGTTTGTTTATAAAAAAAAAATCTCAACAATAATTGAATGGGTTGCCAAGAAATTAATCTATAGCAGGACCTCTCAAAGTCTGAACCCAGGCCCAAATCTCATGCTATGAATATAACATGATATGAAGTGTAACAATTTCTACTTTAAAACAAATTTTCTATTGACGAATAAATGATAACTGACATTGAATATAGAATGTAGATGGAGATTAGTCACAACAAATGCATACTCAAATAAATGTGGCTTCATTGTCATAGTTACATTAAATGCTGGAGAAAGTGTTGTGTGTTGTTGCTGCAAAGAGAATTTGACATCAGCTCCGAAATTGCAAATAGTGTCTCATTTTCTACAGTTCCTGCACATAAATGAGTCAGAAATAAGAATGTTCTCTGTTCTGTCCCTGCCCATTCACATTAGATGTGACATCTGTGGTGTAATCAGGAGTTCAGGGGTCGCACTGACGGAACTGATCACAGACTGATCATCCATTTATCTCACTTGGCTCTAATTTATTTTGAGTATCTTGATTGTCTTGAACTTAAATACGATATAAGTGAGTTGAATAAATATGATCTTGTTAATATCAGTTGACTTCTGACGTGTAGAACCTCTGGTCTAGAGGGTGAATCTATATGCATCTTTTCTTGGCTTTTCATTACTATCAGCCACAGCAGTATTTAAAATTTCAGGCTAATTAGTAAATATTCACATATTAGCATGCTGACGTTAGCATTTAGTCCCAAGCCTCACTGAAGGCTCTTAGATTTGCTGTAGCAGTGGTTTGCATACCATTACACCAGCTGAATTGTAGTAACTCTGTGAAAACTCCAAAACCTGCCAGTAGGTTTAAAAGGTTTGTTTTAAAAAAAATAATCAAAATGACACTATTTATCAGATTGAGCCACTGAAAATACAAACAAAATCAAACAAGTGGATTTAATTTTTTTAATGGTCTTCAAACAGCTCATTTTCGAGGTGTGGTTCCATCTGAACAATTCACCAAATCGAAGCCTAAATCCAGACTTTTCATGAAAACCACTTTATTCTTTATGTCTCATTTAAAAATTACCAAAAGTGAGAGGTCCTGTGCTTGTCAGAGCAACTGAGAAGTCATTAGTGACTCTGCTGTGACCAACAGTCACATATCAAAAATCCTGTGAATATTCGGCTGAACTGCAGACTTTGTGTACACAGACTAGGGAAGAAACAAGCTGGAAAGATTTAGAACAAAATAAAATGCATTTGAACAATAAATTATCAAAAAAAAAGGCTCAAAAGTAGTACACAGAGGAACAAATTCTTTTTAGAGTTGATGTGCAGATTCGTGTGAAAAATGCCTAATTTGTGAAGGTTGTTAAAATGTAAGTAATACATTTTCTACAGTATTGATATTACCTGCAGGTACTTTGAAAAATGATGCACATGTTGATTCCAGGATTTAAAATTTTTTGTAAAATAAATGATTTAAACTTTTTTTAAAAATAGAATTTAATTTATGGAATTAAAACACTGTTATACTAGCCTAGCCATGCTACACCCATGTTTCTGACGGCACAAGGGTCTAGGGAAGCTCGACAGGGAGGGAGGCGGGCTAAAAGGTTGTCTATCAAATCCCTCTGCAGCAATTGGGTAGGTATACAACCAATCAATGCAACGAATAGGCTGACGTAGTTCTGAGAGCACCGGCGGATTGTGGCTAAGTCCCATTAGATCCCAACCAGCGGAGCCAACTGGTATATTAAGGATTTGCCATATCCCGTCAGCATAAGTCCAAATACGTCTTTCTTCTCAATGAAACACTTCAGTGCCGTCCTTTGTTTATCTTTCAAGTTGAATTTTAGCTTCAAATCTTTAAGGGCTGTGGCCAAAGCCGAGTTGAAAGATAACTGTTTATTGTGCGCTGGTTGTTTCTGTCAGAATCGTCGCGCCTCTGTCGTCACTTCGTTACGCCCGCCTTCTGACTCTACACTTCATGGTGATTGGTCCGGCCAGTTTTAGGAGCATCCAACCTCGAGCCTTATGGAGGGTAACTAGACCCACCCTGGCAGAGAATTAAATTCGTTGCCGTGGGTTGTCTAGTGCGGCTAGGCTACTGTTATACTGCAAAAAGGACAAATTTTTGAGTTCTCTGTACTTCTAATCATGCTTGTGCTATTTCCACAGAAGTGCAGAACTTTATAGTGCAGTGAAAAATTAGCCCACAGGGAGTAAGAAAAAAGAAAAACAAGTCCAAACTCGGGATGCACACCTTTGGATTTTTGCCAGTATCCGATACTCCTGCAATCCTCCAACCTATTTTGGATTACTGACGATGCTGATATATGGTCTATTGTGTAGAGGAATTAACATTATTTCACCTCCTCCTGTCTTGGCAGCCCACTAGCAGGTGCAGGCACACATTCACTGAACAAAACAAGATCAGTGTTCATTATGGGATAGTGCAGATGATGATACCAATGTCAGTGTGCAGCCCTGGTCCAAACAACTCAGAAGCCCAAGAGAAACATTTAGAATTTAACTTTTAACTTGTTAAGCAATGAAAGTCCAAAAGTAGCTTCTAAGATGAGTGATGTTCTACAATCTCTTTCAATGATTTTAGTGTTGTTTATATTAATAGTGGAATACAGTAGACTCTGTGTACTTTTGAGTCACGTAATGACACTGGTCCAAAAAAAAAAAAAAAAAGTCTAAAAAGTTAATCATCTCAAACTTTCACTCAGAGTGTAGAAGTCATGTGTGTGTTCTCCTGACAGGGATGGACACATGCAGTCTGTCTATCAACTAGCAGCCGGAGCCGCCAACAGGCCACCAGTGCCGGGGTCTGTCTACTTCAGACACCAGATCTGCTCGAGTAAACTCACTCAAGTTGGCTCTCACATCCCGATCACAAGCCAGAACAAATGTTAAGTGCAAATACAACTCCGAGATTCATATCCTCATAACTCAGTCTCCCTCTCTCCGTCTGTCTCTGACCCCTCTGTGCCCTTGTTTATTTATTCCCTTCTTCTCATTCTGCTTTCTCAGCCCCGTCCCCCTCCGTCTTCCTGCCTCTACTCGCTCTCGTCTCAAATTAGTGTCAAATTCCCCAGTGTGCCTGTTATGTTTGTTTCTAATGCAGCACCTACCAAATTACAAGTGCCCCTATTCTTGGATGCCTTCTGTCATTTCTCATTCATGTGTAAGAGGGCAGCTCTCGGACAGTAAAGCAGCTCCATCTGTTTGTGTTTGTGTGTCTGCGTGTGACAGGGCAGGTCAGTCATGAGAGCGTGGAGCCTACATTCCTCTGTGCAGTACTAAATCCTCATGGGATAGACCTCATTAGTGGACTAGCTGTTCCCAGGCTGTCTCATAGCCACTGCTGCTCTGTATGTGTGTGTGTAGGTGAACGCGTTTGTTTATATGTCCACACATTTTCTTTTTCTGTGTGTGACTTCTGCTCTCGTTACCATTTTGCGATGATCCCATGACAGCCTGTGTTTGTGTGCACTTTCAAAAGACAGGCCGGGCCGCTGGAGCTGCCTCTGTGTTTTGACATGTTGTGTGATAATCAGAGAGGGAGCACAGGGAGGTCAATGGAGTCTAAGAGTGGATGAGAAGCACCGAAGTAAATGCACCCGCCTAAAAAAAGAAAAGAAAAAGAAAACGTGCACCGTGATCTCTCTCTTCACCACGCTGTCATGTAATAAAGTGTCCCTAAGAGACACTTAACGCATCACTCAGTGACTC